>NC_092815.1:83528031-83805531 GCF_023375885.2 Dermacentor andersoni | reverse complement strand
CTTTCAAACTTTTTGCTCTTTGTCTTTGCACACTGTGTACAGCCGGATCTCATAATTGTTAACCTCTGTGACTTCATTACGTCCCGTCTCTCTGGACACGCGGTAACTGTTCGACTCTGTATTGCATTGGAGCGAACTCTCTACGACTGAGTTAGACGTAACTCGGTATGAAACTATAACGAACCGAACTTGTGTCCACAGTGACCGGTGGCAGAAGATGACCCCCGAATGTTTCACTCTCGCGTTCAATGACCCCTTTCTCTTCCGTCCGCGTTGGCACTTCTCGACAACTCGAAATAACCTGCGCTCGCGGGACGCGGTAACAATCACCGATCGAGCGAGTACGTGCGTCCCTAAGCCGTCAGCGCTATGCCGCAGTAGCGGCAGCAGCGGTCAAAGAATGGCGCAACGCAAGACGGATAGACGAGGAGACCGGCGATCCGATCTGGCCGGAAGAATCGATTTGAGAGTGACGGCGATCAGCGTCGCGGCGAACGGGAAGCCGACTCGATCTGTGCACCCCTGTGAATTGCGGCTGCAGACAGAGATGGGGAGAGAGAGAAAGCGGAGGGATCGTATCGCGCCCAGGCAAACAAGCGGGAGTAGAGGGTAGGGCCGCTAGAGGCCGAGGGAGAGGAGGTCATGACAACAACACCGGATGTGGCTCGTTACAGGCCGATACACACGAGCGTATTGCCGAAAATAGTCCGTGCGGGCGCCAGACGTAACGCTTCCAGCCGGTAGTGGACGCGCAAAAGGAAGGAAAGAAGAAGAAGAAAAAGGAAATGAAGAAAATAAGCGAGAATGACCGGTCACCCGGAAACAAAGGAGTCTGGCGGAAGAAAGCGCAGTAGCGCGTCGTATATAAACAGCAAGGGAGCGGCGGCAGAGCGGCGCGAAAGCTAGATAACACTGCCCCTCGCATCAGTAAACCGTTCAGTGTCGCTGAAGCCGGAGGCGATGTCAGCTCGCCAATGAGCCGGTTCACTGAGCTGTTCACAAGTACGAATGCTTCGCGATTGACTGTACCATTGACGGCCGAACACGATAGGAAGCAATGGGGCAACCAAGAAACCGCCCCATCGCGAAAAGCGTTAGCCTTTTGTTCCCCACAACAATATAAGCCAGAACGCAAATTTCTTGCAATATTTTTTTAACTACGTAAACGAGTCAAGAGAGAGAGAGAGAGAGAGAGAAATTTATTTACAGAAAGGCAGAATAAAAAAGTCAACGTGTATGCAGAAAAGCAATATCAACGGCCATATATAGATGACATCTCTACGCTTTGATAAACGTAAAAGAGTCAATGTATTACGTTTATCAAAGTGTACAAATGTCATCTATATATGGCCATTTATATTGCTTTTCTACATACACGAGAAGCCCTGTAATAGGGTTACAACGCCAAAATGTTGCCACGGGGCAGAATTAGTGAAGCGTAGGTGTATCTGCAAGAGAGAGGGAGAGAGAAAGGCAAAGGAAAGACAGGGAGGTTAACCAGAGATTATCTCCGGTTGGCTACCCTGTACTGGGGGAGGGGAAAGGGGATGTAATAGGTGGGAAAGAAAGAAGGATAAAAAAAGAAAAAAAAATATAAGCACACACACGCACCTACACACGAACTATTTCTGTGGGCACTGTCACACAGCCCGCAAAGGCATTCCTAGTCTTACGCAGTGTCACCGTACAGTCCTACGCCACACACTGTACTGTCACAATTTGTCAGAAAGTCCCGTGTCTTTCAAGTATCGCAGCAGCGTCTTCATAGCGGATCGCGCTGATCTTCGCGTAGGCCAGATTCCAAGGATCTTGTTTTCTGTCATTGGGCGCTTGTCCAGTTTGTCTAAGGTGGCTGAGAGGACAGTTCTTTGTGGGTTAAAACGAGAGCACTGACAAAGAAGATGCTCGATCGTTTAGTTGCACCCGCAGAAGTCACACAGTGGGCTGTTGGCCATTCCGATAAGGAAAGAGTAGTCATTTGAAAATGCTACTCCAAGCCATAGACGGACAAGAAGGGTGCAGTCACGTCGTGGAAGCTCGGGCGGAATATGGAGCTGTAAATTAGGGTCCAGGGTATGGAGGCGTGCACTTGTGAAATCGGATGAATTCCATAGGGCTAATGTCAGGTCACGCGGAAGTGCGGAAAGTTTTTTCGCTGCGTCGGCTCTCGAAAGAGGAATGGCAACGCAGTTGACGCTGTCATGGGCAGATCGGGCAGCTGCGTCTGCTCGATCATTGCCATGTATGCCACAGTGACTAGGCAACCACTGATATATTATATCGTGTCCTTCGTCAACTAGCCGATGGTGGACTTCTCTGATCTCCGCGACGAGCTGCTCATGTGATCCATGGCGAAGTGCTGAGAGTACACTCTGTAGGGCTGCCTT
This sequence comes from Dermacentor andersoni, assembly GCF_023375885.2. NCBI lineage: Eukaryota > Metazoa > Arthropoda > Arachnida > Ixodida > Ixodidae > Dermacentor > Dermacentor andersoni. The sequence continues at coordinate 83,803,144 of NC_092815.1, read as the reverse complement.
GGAATCACAGAAGATTGACCATGCGTGGGATGGTTCCTCCTTGATGAAATGAAGAGCCGCACGCAGGGCTACCAGTTCAGCAGCTGTCGTTGATGATACATGTGACGTCTTTAGCTGTATCTTGACGGATCTTCTTGGTATCACCACGGCGGCAGCTGCGCTTGCAGATGTGACTGAACCATCGATGTAAACATGTACGCGGCCACTATGCACCTCATGTAAAAGTTCTAATGTGGCCTGCTGAAGGGCAAACGACGGCATGTTGGCTTTCTTCACGATTCCTGGGATGGTGAGGCGTATGTCAGGTCTGTGCAGGCACCATAAAGGTGAGGATGGTCTTGCTGCAGGCATGTAGTTCGATGGCAATGAGGTACGATTGGCATCAATTAAACGACTGAAAATTGTGTGTGGCCTTTCTGCGGGTAGAGCGGTAAGATGGTGAGAAGGTAATCGGGCAACGTGCCGAATATGCGCCCTGAGAGCGTCGGTTGCCAAGCACGTAGATATTGGATGATCTCGAGCTATGACAATCGTTGCCGCTGTAGACGCACACCTCGGAAGACCAAGACACGTCCTTAGGGCTTGAGCTTGTAGTGCCTGGAGTACACGCAGGTTTGTTTTGCAGGTGTTCCCAAGCACAGGGAGGCTGTATCTTGCGAAACCGAGGAACAAAGCATTATAAAGCTGCAGCATTGACCGCACCGAAGTGCCCCATGACTTTCCGCCGAGAAATTTGAGGAGATGTGTTATTGTCAATAATCTCTTCTTCAGGTATGAAACATGCGGGCACCATGATAGGTCGCGGTCAATAATTACCCCTAAAAATCGGTGTTTCCGTGCATTTGCTACTGCTTGCCCATTGACCTTTACACTGTAACGCTTCATTTCCTTCCGAGTGAATGTAACAAGGCAGCATTTCTCTGAAGAAAGTTCTAAGTTCTGTTTTCGCAAGTACAGAGATGTTAGCGTAGCTGCCTTTTGTAGCCGTGCTCGTACCTGCAGTCGTGTTACGGCAGACGCCCAAATGCAGATATCGTCGGCATATATTGATACCTGAACTGTGTTGGGCAAGCATCAGACTAGGCCAACGAGCACTAGGTTGAATAGCGTCGGGCTCAACACTCCGCCTTGCGGTACTCCACGGCACGTTTGGTGTTGAGTCGTGGCGCCATCCTCGGTCATCACGAAGAAATGCCTGTCGGTCAAATAACTGCACAGCCACTGAAAAGTGCGGCCACCGATTCCGGCTTCAATCAGAGCATTTATAATGGCATAATGTGCTATATTATCATAGGCGCCTTTTATGTCTATGAATAATGCAGCAGTGAGTCGTTTCCGGCGTTTTTGATGCTGAACAAACGTAACCAAATCGATTACATTATCTATGGATGAGCGCCCACGCCGGAAGCCAGACATATCATCTGGGTAAACGTTGTAATTTTCCAGGTACCATTCTAGGCGCGTCAAAATCATTCGTTCCATTATTTTCCCTATGCAGCTGGCCAGAGCGATGGGGCGGTACGATGACAAGTTTAACGGTGATTTACCAGGTTTGAACCAAGCGGCTGCATTTCCATTCACGTGGAACCAAACCGTTTCGCCAAGACTCGTTGTAATGGTTTAGTAGCATGAGTCGTGCTTTCTGCCCAAGATTGGCGAGCGCCGCATAGGTATTACCCCGTCCGGGCCAGGTGACGATGAGCGCCTGCAAGTCGCCAGTGCCGCTTCAAGCTCCTCCAGCGAAAAAATTACATCCATGCGGGAATCCCGTGGCACAGGAGTAGCACATGGTGTAATTGCGCGTTGGAACTGCAAGCTGGAAAGTCTTGAGCAAAATTCTTCAGCAATGTCAATTTCGCTGCAACCTTGGTGCAAAGCGAGGGATTTGAAAGGAACACGCTGTTGTGGTGATACGCGAAGCCCACGCACGGTTCTCCATATCTGAGATAATCGGTGACGTGGATCCAACGACTCACAGAAACGTTTCCGTGACGCAGCTTGTCGGCGCTCGCGTAATGGCGTAACGCGTCCCGTAGCCAGTCGCGACAGCGACCAACTTGTTGCCGGTTTTAGGTGTAGGGAAACGGCCGAAGAGATCGATGCCGATGCGAAAGAATGATTCGGTAGGGCCGTCAATGGGGTGTAGGCGTCCAGCAGGTTATACAGCGGGTTGTTTGCGTCGCTGACAGAGTGCACGGGCAGGCAACGTAGCGGCGCACGGAGCGATTCAGGCCGGTCCAGTGAAAGGGGCGTCGTGCACAACCGTATACATATATATAGGCACGCGAGACACTGAGGTGGCCGGCGGTGGATGCGTCATGTAGCGGCTCAGGAACTTCGACCCGAAGTAGGCGAGGTGAAATTAGCACTATGTATTCTTTTACTTGATTCTCGTATTGATAAGCTGGTTCTTTTTCCCGTCATGCATTTTTGCTCTTTTGCTATGTACGTCCCATTCCTGCCTAAGGCTTCTTTTGAAGGCGGGCAGTAATTCTAAAATAAAAAATACGTTCCGCGCCTCCAGGGCGAAAATTGCGTTGGTACAGAACGCCGTCGCGGAGTACGAAAGCGCTAATTTTAGGTTTAGGATGCGCAGAAGCTACACGATGATGAGGAGACGTATAAGGAGTCATCACGGCATTGTTCATTGCAAATGTCATGCAAGTCCGAAATGCCTAGGACGCAAGCATCGGCATCGTGGGCATCATGGCCTGGACTGTAAAAGAGGTAACGGGAAAGAGAGTCGGCGTCCTTGTGTAAACGGTCAGATTTGTACAAAAAGTGTATTCTTTTTGTACAAAAAACAAAGCGCCCACCGACATAGTCGCCCAGTCGGGTCTTTCAGCAAAGAGAGCCCGTACAAGGCATGGTGATCAGTGGTAACGAAAAATGAGCTGCCTAATGAGTAAGGACGAAACTTGGCTGCTACCCAAACCAACACCACGCACTCGCGTGCCGTGATGGAAAACTTCCGTTCTGTGGGCGAGAGAAGGCGGCTGGCGTATCCATTCACTTACGCGCTATGCGCTCTTCTGGTGTTGAGCGAGAAGCGCTACTATTCCATGTCCTCCGGCTTCTGCGTGAATTTCAGTAGCAGCAAATGGGTCGTAGTGGACCAGCAAAGTGGGAGCTGTTAGCAAGCGAACGAGGGCGGCGAAGGCTTCGGCTTGCGCAGGGCCCCATGAGAAGGGATCGAGTATATAGGTCGGCGAGTGGACGTGCGTTGTCGGCAAAGTTCTTGATGACGCGCCGCAAAGAGGAGCGTAGTCCAACAAAGCTCCCGACATCTGCTGCGGTTGATGGTACGGGAAAGTTTTGGACGGCATGAATCTCGTCAGGGTCGGGTTGAACTCCTGCGGCACTGACAAGGTAGGCGAGAACAGTAATTTGGGGACGTCCAAAGTGACACTTGGACGAGTTGAGTTGCAGGCCGGCACGTCGGAAAACAGCGAGAACGGTCGACAGATGCGTAAGGTGGCTCGCAAATGTGGGCGAAAAAAACTACCACATCGTCTAAATAACGACAAGTGGACCATCTATAGCCGCCAAGTAGAGTCCGTTATTCGCTCGAAGGTTGCCGGGGCATTACAAAGGCCGAACGGCATAACTTTGAATTGATAAAGCACATCCGGCGTTACCGAAGCGGTCTTTTCGCGGTCCATGCCATCTACAGAGATCTGCCAATACCCAGAGCGAAGGTCTATGGACGAAAAGTACTTGGCTCCATGCAGGCAGTCCAAGGCGTCATCAATACGTGGCAGCGGGTATACTTCTTTGCGCGTGATCTTATTCAGATGTCGGTAATCGACGCAAAAGCGCCAGCTGCCATCCTCCTTCTTAACAAGGACAACCGGCGACGCCTGAATGCTCGATGACATTTCTATTCAGCACTTCGTCCACTTCGTGCTGTGTATCTATCTTCTGACGTTCAGCATGCGAAACGCAGTACGGACGTCGGCGTATGGGATTGGAGTCATAGGTATATATATATATAGTAATATCGTAAGAAGCCAACAAACACTGACACCAAAGGCAACATCGGGGAAATTACTTGTGCTTATTAAATGAAATAAAGAAATGATAAATTCATGGAAATTAAAGTGGATGAAAAAACAACTTGCCGCAGGTGGGAACCAAACCCACAATCTTCGCATTTCGCGTGCGGTGCTCTACCAATTGAGCTACCGCGGCAAGGTGATGTCCAAAGGTATAGCACAATTGGCAGAGCACCGCACGCGAAATGCGAAGGTTGTGGGTTCGGTTCCCAGCTGCGGCAAGTTGTTTTTTCACCCACTTTAATTTCCATTAATTTATCATTTCTTTATTTCATTTATTAAGCATGTTGCCACGCACACACACACACACACACACACACACACACACACACACACACACACACACACACACGCACACACACACACACACACACACACACACATATATATATATATATATATATATATATATATATATATATATATATATATATATATATATATATATATACACACACACAGTGAATGACCACTGACGTCTTGCCTAAGGGACGACCACTAAAATAAAAGATGCCCCAATAAGCTCCAAGACGCGCGGCGTATGGCAGCAGCTTGCGTAGGAAGAAGGTCAGGCGCTATCATCGTATTTAGTTCGTTTGGTGCAAAGTTGGGATGATCGAACTTGCCTGCGCATGATGGTGGAACGTCCGCGTCCAATACAGATATATCGTAATCATCGATAGGCGAGATGTCGGCCAGCGAAATGTCTCTCCGGATAACATACGCGAAATAGTTAAAGTTTAAGAGAGGGAGTGTGGTCCGGTTGTCTGCAACAGAGAGCATGGTGTGCGGAAGGGCGACATTCCTTTCAAGCATTATGTGAGCACTCGGACCAAGGAGGCAAAAGAAAAACTGCAGCAGATTTTCTTTAACCTGCCTGACCCAGACACACCACATAGACGTCGTCAGGAACAGGCGGAAATGAGGTCACAGTTACGTACTTGTTGTCTTGCAGTGACAGGCGGATGTCATCGAGGCAACATAAGCGCCGTTGTTTCTCTTGTGGAATGTCGCAGTTGTGGTACAGTTGAAGTTGAATCCCACCAGACGCGCAGTCAGAGGGCGGAATGCGATGATAAAAAGTCTAATCCCAGTATAATGTCGTGAGGGCACTGTTCCAAAACTGCAAACAGTGGTAAGGTGCCCTGCGATGCTGACGCGAGCAGAGTGCACATTGTGAACACGGTGGGCGTTCCTCGTTCGGCGATGTGGACGGTTCGTGATGCAGCAGGTGGGAAGACTTTGTTCAGGCGGCGGCGCAATTGGGCACTCATCACAGATAGTTGCGCACCAGTGTCGATCAACGCCGGAATGTTTACGCCGACGACTATAACGTCAATCAAGTTTTGGCTGGTCGGTAAAGTGAGCAGAGGATTTTTCGGTCGAGTCATCAGTGCAGCATCACCTCCGGGAGCTTCAGCAGTTATTTTTCCGGGGAGGAGCGTCAGAGGTTCATTGGGGACGGCGGGCGACAAGCCTGAGACGATAGGGACGATGGTCAACAAGCTTGTGGCGAACGGGACTAGTGGCGATGGAATGACGGTGAGGAACTGTTCCATGTAACAGTAGCCTTGTGGTTAGGTGGTTGCTGGTCAAATGGCAGCTGGAAACGGCGTGGGCCCAGTCCGGAATGTTATAGTTACCATAGGTCGGTCGTATAACTGAGGAAGCGATATGGTTGCGGCAACAGCGGGCAATGTGACCAATGTGACGGCAGGCAAAGCAGATTGGTCGATCGTCTGCAGTTCGCCACTCGGCCGGGTCACGATAGCCTGGAGAGTACCACTGGCTAGGCGAAGGATAACGTCCACCAGAAAGCCGTGAAGTGGCAATAGAACAGATAGAACGAACTCAGAGATTTTGGAGTTCTTCGCCGACTATTGCTTCAACAAGTGGTACCGCGAGCAAGCTGGTGGGATCACTGACGCATGGAAAAAGGGTGACAGGTGACAATGCTTCAATTTCGCGCCGAACGATTTGTGTAGTCTTTTGAAGTCGATGGTCGTCCTCGCATGAGGAAGTCGCAGCTGTGTTCGGCAAGCGGGTGAACGACGTTGCAATGCGGCAGCTCTTTGCCTGTTCAAAGCGTTGGAACTCCTTGATAATATCACCCAGTGAAGCACAATTCTTCCACATTAACAAATTGAAAGCATCGTCAACGGTGTCCTTGAAAACATGGCCGACTTTGTCCGACTCGCACATGTCACTGTCAGCCTTGCGGCACAGAGCAAGCACGTCCTGGATGTAAGCGACGTTTATAAGATTCCGTGTACGTTTGCGCACGAGTCGCTAAGTCTTTCTTAACGGCGTTCTTCCGCCCGAATGGACTGCCAAACAAGTCCTTCAGCTTCTGTTTACACGTTTTCCAGTCCGTAAGCTCACCTTCGTGGTCGTCAAACCACACCCTCGCCGTTCCTTGCAAGTAGAACATCAGGTTCGCTAACATTACGGTTGCATACCATCTGTTGTGAGTACTCACACGCTCGCACATGGCAATACAATCTTCCACATCGGCCTTATCAGTGCCAGAGAACGTTCCTGGATCTTTCGCATACGCCAGGACAACGGTTGTGGTTGTTGCCGCTGGCGACTGACCCGCTTCCTCCGTCATGATGTTAATACCGAGGCTACGACCGCTGCGGAGCTCCGTTGTTTCTTTGGTTACCCAGCCCCTCAACCAAAGTGCCACGGGGCAGAATTAGTGAAGCGTAGATCTGTTTACAAGGTATTTACAGATTGCAGAAACGCTGCATACATAAGATGGCTGTCCGAATTGCTTGTTTGTTTGCCTCTGAGACCAGCCGCACGCGCTCCTCGCCAAATTGTGGTCTTTGTTCACAGTCACACTATGCCCCACTGCTCAGTAACAATTTTATTTCGGTTAATGCCGCCATTGATAAACAAAGGGATAAGAGTTCGGGCCAAATATCAAGTGACGCTAGTTCTAGCATTCCTGGTGTTGCATCAATGCGGAGAAAAAGAGTTCCGGATAACGTAGGAAGAAAAGGTTACAAGCAAGGAGAAGATGAAAGAGAAGAACCTTGTATACGACAGACGTTCATGCAACGATGTGCTGTCGGTTCCAAAAAAGAACTTTCGATGGTGTTCTTCACTGTAGTTTGCGTAAGGCCTAGTGGCGATGCTGCTGTTACAGTTAGGAGGTTGCTTTGTGAGATAAGGAGGCCTCTACAACCTCTGTAGGTTTCTTGCACTATGAGAGCTGGTCACCGTCACCGTCTACGACTACAACACCACCACAAGGCCTAGAGCACCTATACACTGGTTGCCAATTTTCCCATTATCATGACATCCGACATGGTACTGCGCTTGTTGAAGGTATCAGAAGCCAGCCATGCGATTACAAAGGGTCACGCTTTCCTGAAGCAAATGCTCTGCGACACAGTACACTGGAGTCGCGGCGAAGACCACGGCTGACTGAGCTTCTGCGACGGTCTCGAAAGACGCTGCTACCGACTATGAAAAGGCTTTAGTCTTTTCATATATAGTCTATAGAAGCGCCTGAGAGTGAGGGTGCATGGTGGAATCGTGAGACATTCCACAGAGGCGCGAATAAGCAAAATCGAGAGCAAACCGGTGCTGTTAGGCGACGCTTGCACCCCGAGGAGACGAAGAAGGAGGGGAACGATACTTCGGCCGACAATGGCCGAGTTAAAAGAGCGTGACACGCCCACGAAGGAGCGAGTTCGCGCCGCTGGGAGTCACGCCTCTCCACGACCCGTCCCGTCGAAGGTAACGAAGAGACAGAGAGAGAGAGAGAGAGAGAGGTCGTTTCGTTGCACGGCTAAATGAGCACGGGTCGTCAGGGGCTGAAAATCGCGCCCTTCACGTAACATGGCTCGATTTATAGGAGCCAAGCAGCATCGATCGCTACACATGCAGCTTGCTTCTTCTACTGGCAGACGAGAACAAATTAACCATGCCTGCTTCGCTAGCCGAGAAGGAGAAGAAGGAGAGAGAGAAAGTAAGGTCAGCCACGAGTTGCTGTCACACATCGAGAGCCACCTTAGATATCTTCAATGTAAAGATATTGAGCGCTAAATATCGGAGCGAGATTTTCAAAGTGAAACAATAGTTTCCCGGTAGACTTGCTGCTGGGGACAGTTATAGGTGACTAAGCTGTGGGATTTGACGTGCTGAAAGTGACACAGTGGGTTACGAAGGACGCCGTGGTGATGGGCTCCGCATTAGTTTTGTCCACCTGGAGTTATTTAACGTGGCCTTAAGAAACGCAAAGGTTTCTGCATTTCGTCCCATCAAAATGAGGCCATCAGTCTTGGAATCGAACTTCCGACCTCGTTCTCAGTAGAAGAACGTCATAGTCACTGAGCCAATGCGGCGAGCTACACTTGGTGGTATTGGTATTGGCATGAGGTGTGTGGGTGCTGTGACGTTTCACTGCGTCCAGGATAGTCTAGCGTTAGAAATCACATTAAAACCTTTACGATCACCCACATCGTGCATTGGCATCAAGAACAGCCCACCAAGTCACCACCAATTATTACACCGTCTCCGGGACTGGCCCAATGTACTCGGCCACACAGCCGCCTACGCAAAACGGGAAGAGTAAAAAAAAAAAAAAACTTCACCTTAGAAGTTCTTAAGCCATGCTGTGTACATCATCTGAACTGGATTAGTGATGTACGGCAGAGGCTCGAATACAGTCAACAGCGCGCAAGTGTCTCCTTCCGAAATACAGGCTGAATTTTTACTGTTTCCCCTCAAAATGAAGACACATAGAGGAGAGCAGATTGTCGATGGAGTCAATATAAACGCATATGCCAGAAATCCTTTCGTGCGGCAAGGCAGAAGTACTGGTTTTGTGATCTTCAGATACTACCAGCTGGAGCATCTTCTAGACGGTCATTGTTTACTGAGGTCAGCGAGTCAGCGGCACCACTGAGATCTTTATATGTAACGTATATAAGCCGAGCAAAACATAATTATATATATATATATATATATATACAGAAGCCAATGAGATTAGCCTGGAGAATTTTAGTACATTCGTTCAACGAGTTCTTAATTAACCCTCGAATCAAGGTCATGCAGTTGCGTCAGTTTATGAAGGGATGAGAAGCAGCATGGTATACGCTGACCATTTGCAAACGTACCGGTCGAAGTTTACACGATTTCCCGGTACTTGGAAAATGTCGCCACATTGTACGCACAGTATGTTTATACCTGAAACAAACACGGGCTCGTTGGAACAGATTCATATTAAAACTTTTTGTGCGCAAAAAGTTTTAATATGAATCTGTTCCAAATAGGCCGACTCGCAGTTAAACACGGGCTTTCTTCATTCGCGCCACATATGCGAAGAACCGCATGAATGTTATTCAACCAACGTCTTCTCCTTTCTATACTTACGAAAGCTACACCTGAGGAAGGGCAGTGTATTCCTTTCCGTGGTCACTCGACTACATCTGATCTTTCGTTGGTTTGGAAAGAACCGGTAAAGTGCCGTCACGCACACAGTGCAAAGTATTTGCTTGGGCATCTCAATCTGTGAGGGTGACACGGCCTGCGGTACGAGCGAAGTATGCATGCTGCGCACCCCAACAGTCTTTCTTTCTTTTTTTGGGTCATTCCCGATTCTATAGATACACAGCACCCGTGCCTCTACAGCGTTTCACGATCATCAGCGAGGCCTGAATACCGCGGTGACCTGGCCAAACCCGTTTGTGGCGTTCGGGTCGCAGAGTGCGAGAGACCATTTCGCCGTGGCGCCGCGTACACACACACTGCCGCGCAGGAGCAAGACAAAAGACCGGATAAGATGAGCAAAGCTAAAAACAATGGGACGGGCTTAAAGTTATCCGCGACACGCAGTCGACGCCGATGCATGTGTCAGCCAGGCGACGCCCGCCTCGAAATCGAGGCAAAACGAATCCACGAGACGCGGAAATGCAAACGGATTAAGACAAACACGCGCGCCGTCGAAGAGGAACAAAAGGAAAAAAAAACAAAGAAAATGAAAAGCAAGCATGCGTCGCGCCGTTTGCCCGGCAATCGCGCGCGCTCGTCTAGTCTCAGGTCCTGGACAAATCGTTCCGCTGTGTACGCCTTCGTCAGACGCACTGAGATCATCCCCTCCCCAACTCTCTATGTACTTTCCCCGCCCGTTCACCCATTCATCCTATTCTGCGGGTTTCTTCATTCTCTTGACTTCGAGTCAAGGGTCTCTTCCGAATGACGGGAGATTGCGCAACGAGGTCGACTCGCCTTCCGCAACGTCGACCAACGCGCCGAATTCGCGCAGGAGACTCGAGATCGTTCCCGTGAACTAAGACCTCTCGGGAAGGACGCGGGAACTGAAGAGGTGCACGCGCTCGCGTAATAGTCGTCGGAAATGCGAGCCTCGCTGGAAACTGAGACTCCTTGGCCGCCACACCAGGTGGGAAGGAAGGCGTGACGAAGCCGGATCGTGGTTTTGCGTAATGCTTGCGCACGAACGTTTGCGCGCTTGAGATAGCGTTATTTGCTCAGTTATGTCCTGGTCAGCCTTGCAGAACAATGACGACGGGGGTAAAATAGAAGACAAAAAAAAAAAAAAACTGATTGAACTGCGTGCGGCAAAACGCGGAGGAGAATCAGACTTCTTCATTTTTTCGACGTCTGCAGACTGGGAACGTCGCTCGTTTAGAGCAGCGAACCGCGCGGCAAACATTTCGAAAGTTTCGTGGACGACAGATATTCGCACGAAGGATATATGTGAAGCTCCGCGCGCAGCAAGCGCCTAAAGATTCGGGCCGTTGCCCCTCTGCCAAGTAAAAAAAAAAAAAAAAAAAAAAAAAAAAAAAAAAAAAAAAAAAAACCTTTTTACTGAGGAGCATCTTGCCGATGCATACTTGCTGCGGATTCTGTACCGATACACGTATACGGATGCACAGAAGTATATGGTCGACGACTGTAGATTTCAGAGAATGGACGTGAGAACCATAGAGACGTTCTGTCATCAATTTAGGGAGCGAATTAGAGGTTGGCTAGCTTGTACTAGAGACTGCAAACTAAGAGGTTAAATGACGAACTGCCCATGCATGGACGCACGGCGGAGTTCCCTACAGCGTTAGCCGTCCGTAGCGCTCTACCAACGAAGCAAAGAAACGCAGTAGATCCAATATAGCCGCTTAAGTTTAAATGACGGACACTGCACACAACAGACACTTGGGGCAATACATAGAAGTGCACATTTGCAGAGACAACGCTGCGGCTTCTGGAGCTTCGCGAAAGGTTTTGTAAGGTAAAATTCAGTGCTTTGACATTGGCCGGCCCAGGCAATGCACACGTATGTACAGCCAGACGTACCATTCTTCGCATTTACTGCACCATAATACCGGTTCCACAAGGCGTAAATGCTTCTTTTGTAAAACAAATGCACTCATCTGAGTTCAAATTCACCGCCATATAAGAACGCAAAATGTGGTGTGCACCAGCTTGCTCATAATGCAAACTCGGAGTACCGGAGGTCGGTGCCATCTGGTGAAACCACTGGCTGCTCTTCGTGAAAAAAAAAAAAAAAGAGTTGCTGCAAAACAGGAAAGATAAACGTTGTGCGCTGACTGGTGAAAGAGTTTCGAACAAAAATGATTCTGAGAGTTGCTCCGGGTCACTTATCACATTTGCAAGGTACAAGCGTTGAACCGGCTTGCGCTTCCAATAGAAACTATAACGACACACACTGAGAACGTGTGAGGTGTTCACGCATTTGATGCTCCGGCTAGATCGATTGCTATAGCTGACTACCTCGACATAACCGCACTTCGCTGGGGGTAAAGTCACTGCATTTATAATTTACATATGTCACCGGCCGCGTTCAGTCGGTACCAGCATAGTCGGTTCGACCACAAGTATAAGAGCAAGTATACTCAGTATGCACCTGCATGATCTGTGACACGAGAAAGCTGCCGCAAGTTTTGAATATGCAGGCGTATACGGCTCCAGTACGATGACACTGGCGCCGGATGTCCCATTACTCCAAAAAGGACGCATGGCTCCCTCATTTAAGACAAAGACATTGCGCGCTACAGCAGCAGGGTGTCGACAGCATACGACGCAGTGGATGCGGTTACAGGTTGTCTATGGCCATGCCTGCCGACAATTTCTTTTCGCCATGTTCATGTGCATAACTTATAAACGTGCTTGTGCTGGACACGATTAAAAGCGTTAAAGCCGTAGTTCTGCGGAATGTCTGTTAATGGAAATCTGGGCTTCGCACATTGTCTATACAGTTGCCGCGCAAATTAAAGAAGAAGGCATGTGTGTCATCGAGTAGAAGATGAGGCTGGTAGCTTGGCTGGGAGGACTGCCCGGCACACCAAGAATCTGCGCTTATTGAAGCCACGGGAAAACTAGTAGCTAACTTTTTTGCGACATTCGTTCAGCTGAAACGTCGATAAGCGACAAAACATGAGGACTCAATTTGCCCAGAGGGCAAAAGATTCTCGATAAAGCGCGAAGATATAAAAGGCAATATGCAAATGCGGCACGCAAGAAACGACTGCAAATGTGAGAATACCAGATCAATGGAGAGGGGGGAGGGGCGAACGAAGAAGGAAAAATCGGAGGGCACGAACAAGCGAGAGGGAGTGCGGCCATTCCACGAGGTAAGTGAAAGTTGCTCGAAGGACAAGTTCGACATTGCGCTGGCCGCCGCCGTCGAAGTCCGCTTCACCCCGTCGCATTTATGTACGTACGAAAGTACGTCGCCCGGAGCGCGCAGAACTCCGCGCCGTAATGCGCAGCGCAGGTTTATCCGGCGGTGTGGCTGGGCCTTTGTGGGAGCCTCGAAGGCCTCGCGCAGGCATACGTGTACCTGGCCGCTCCTTCTGCCGAAGTCGTTCGGAAGCGAGCTCATTTTTAATGCGCGGACTCCTTCTTTGACCGGGCGGCCGACGGCAAAAGAAATATAAAGCAGGAGCAAAAAAAAAAAAGCAATGAAACAAAAACAAAAACGAATGATCCCTGTTCCGCAGCCTCCGCGTTGTGGGAACTACTCGCTCAACGCAGGGAAACTACAGCGTGACTCGCGTCTCCGGCTTCCCTCGCATACCCTTAGCCACACTCATAAAAAATAATGACAATTAAAAAAAAAACTCGGTCGGTCGCATGAATGAGGCGGGAGCGTGGACTCGCAAGAGGGCAGTCAGACACGTGTCCACGCGCGCGCGCGCACGGAGGAGGCTATAGAGGCACACGGCTGCGAGCAGCGAGGCAGGACTAAAACGTCCCAAGGCCGGAAGAAAGTTCGTCCCACGTTTCGCGTGTATGCGCTGGGCTCTCCCCGCGTGACACTGTATAACAAGGAAGAGCGATTCGCATTGTGCGTCGTAAAAAAAAGTGAGCGACGATGCCGTACAGCCTTCGCATTATCCGAGACGTGCTTCGAGAGCGCCGCGCGCGCGCGTTCTAGAAACCAGACCGACCGAAAGCCGACTGCACGAGCTTTCTCGCGATGGTCCCTTTGCCTTTTCTGTTTGCTGCCGGTCCGAGCTGGTCTATTTCGTGCGGGCGCCGCTCCTCGCTACTGTGCAGTATGCGCCGCTTCAAACGACGGCCTCGTAGCCGTTCTCCTTTTCTAACTTTTTTTTTTTCTTGCGCGAACTCCGGACGCCTGACCGAGCAGTGGCTTCGTGCCGCGCCGAAGGTTGCTTGCACACCGCTGATTCACAGCGATGCTCGCTCGCTCCCATTCTGCGCCGCGTCCGCAGTTATTTTACAGCGACAGTATGTACAGTTGCACAGTATACAGAACAGGTGGAAGCCATGTTTGCTAATGTCCTTCCATCATTTCCGTTACGCCGTCATGAGGCACCCTTAGTTATTCCCACCCTGACTGTGCGGCAAAGGTGAACAACATACCACCACCACCACCACCACTGGGGATCGAACGCATGCCCCTGCGGCAGCGCAATCTGTGCAACGTTTTGTGCACCGCGCAGACATTGAGAATGGCGACGTCTGTTGGAGGCAATACACTCAAGATGGACTGCACTGGTAGATCGTGAGCACGTTTTCTCGCAACAAACCGGCAAAACGGTTTTCGGGGGGTCAGCTGAGAATGTTTCCGCGTTTTCCATTGACCGTTTGGGATTCACTCGATCCATCATGTCTCCTCTCCCCCGTCGAGACACGCTGTCGTTACTTCTCGCGGCTGCGCGCAGCAATTTCTTCTCAAATCCAGCACAGAGATCTGTGTTTTTCTCGGACAGATCTCTATCAATGCGAATCATTCTTGGGGAGCCCAACCAACTTTTCTGGAGCGATTACCTGGTCGTTTTCGGGGGCCTAAATGTGATCCGGCCGAAATGCGGGCCGTATGTGATCCCGCAGATAGTGTAGTCTAAAACTCTGGGCCGATCCGGAGTGTAGTGCAGTCTGTGTGCCACCGTGCATGTGCATTCTAAAAACGTGGGTCGATCCCGGATGTCAGCCTAAAGATGCGGGCCGCTGCCGTGGGTATGTGCCACCAGATATGCCGCGCTTTTCAAACTTTGACGCCATCTTCGGTCACTGGGTAATGTGAGCTATGCCCTTGGGTATGTGCCACTGTCTATGTGCCATTAGGTATGTGGCACTCTTCAATGAACTTCTTTGCCGCCAATTTGGGGCACTGGCTATCGCAACAATGACGAAACACCATGCCCTGCACTCCGCGTCATTTAGCGGCATGTCGTCAAAGCGTTAACCGTTCTTTGCAGAACAGTAATATGATTCATAAGAAGTATTCTCTACCAGACAAAACATACTTCGCATCACGTAGATGTCAACTGGGGTTGAGTTTGCTTTGATTTGCTTCCACCATTTATACAGCGCTGGCGACCTTCGAGACCGGCCCACATTTTTTGCGAACTAGAGTGTTATACGAGTGCGTGCTGAGCATTCAGGTATCTTTTGCAGAGCGGCCAGTTAAAATCATAAATTTGTATACGCCGGTGGAATATTCTTTCGAGGCTCCGTTTGCCTATGCCTAGCATGAAAGAAGGGTCGAACTTGGTGGAGCAAATGGAAGTGAAACTTCGGCTTTAAAGATCCGCTCCCTAGACTGCTACGCCGAGGACATTATTGTGACGACAGAGGTTTCACAGTGTTTCCGCCTCATTGTGCCTTTTTTTACTTGCCAAGCAATGCTTCAGAAACGAACGCAATACAGTCTTCTTTAAACACCAAGGAAATAACTAGTCCCGAGCAGGAGCCCTCAGAATCTATGAAGGCATGGTCAACAGATGCGGGCTTATTAAGGCGGCGTCGATCGCTAACCGTTTACCCTTCTATTTGCTTACGCAACCTCCACTCACAGTTGTGACAATCATCTCGGTATTCCAGAACTGTAAATCTATATTAATCTAGCGTTGGTCAATATTTTTCTTCGCTTTCTCTTTTTAACAAAATAGAAACCCAAATACAAGCCCCGACCTACTACTTCAACGAGGAGCCACGGGCACAGACGACAATGGGAAAACAGAGGCGTGTGACGGCAAATGACTGAATACCTGAATGCAAAGCCACATGCGGCTAGAACGGTCTTTCACTTGCGAAGCTCCAATGTTTGTACACAATGCCTCGGTGAAACTTGCCAAGGCAAGCACGAGTGTCGGACGATGATCGAACCTAAGCCGTAGAGGCTCGGTGGCATGTACGCGTCAATCAACGAGGCTGGTTTTGTCGCGTCTTGTGACGTGTGCCTTCGGGCAATAAAGCACTCGCTGGGACTTCTTTTATAAGAGAAAAGTAAAAGCGGGCTGGTCGAAGTAATGCATAAACGAGGCTACGCGACAGTGAGGGGACGCATACGATGACGTCACGACGGGGTTGCCACTTGCGCCCTTTGTGTCTACGTGAGATTGCGAACCATGCGCCCACACTGCAGGAAGTGTGAGCGGTGCGTGAAACCGGAAGCATGCCTAACGCGCCCAGTGCTTTTCCACACAGAATGATCGTCACGGCTACCGTTCCTGGGCTCGATGACTTCATATGACTGTTGGATGGTTGACTGCGTACGAGTGTCAATAATTGGTCGAGGTGCCATACATGCCAAAGCTCCCAACCCTATACCATCATTTCATGTGACAACATTTTAATCCGACGGCAGCGAAAGACAAGCTCACGGGGCCATCACGCATCTGAACTTAACTTCGTGCTTCCGCCTCACGAGCAACGTACTATGGAGCTCACTGAGCCATGACTAAACGGCTATTGCGCGGCGCGTTGCTCTGCATTTGCGGCGCGTTGGATGGTTACATACGTTCACCCTGATTGAAGCGCATACCGCATTATGCGAGCTGGCGCGACGTAGCTGTGATGTATCGATTACTATCGTTGTGTAGGAAGTTTCACCGTGTTTCACTACCTTCACTGCTCTAATGTTTACTTCCGCTTCACGATTTTAGCGTTCACCGGCGCTTGAGTGCTGACGCGCAGATGTTTTTTTTTTAATTATTATTTTATGCGGTGTCGTTCGGATTTGTACAGTCCAGTCACACCCTGTCGTGTCACATGTGTAATGCCACGTCTACAATGTCGATAAGCAATTCAAGTAGAGAAAGAGTTCGCCTGTGTTCTGGTTTTCGCATTTAATTCAGAGTAATACCACAGACAGCATCCCCCGCTAACACCTCCTACACGAACTAGCATTCGAGGGTGTACTTTCTTGTCGTTTCTCGAAACTCGCACAAGGGAAGTATTGCTATCATTGGTTCTTACGTCATTCTTCACCTTTAGGAACCGGTGTCTTTCCTTTTTATCTCAAACTTACAACACCTTTGGTGAAATGTGCAGCAGTCTCTACTTCAGTTTAGAGTCCGTGTGGTCACTTTCCGAAACGCTGTGAATATGCGTACGTCTTCGAGCCGTACAGAACGTCTCGGCCGATGACGCGAGCATAGCCCCTCCTTCTCGTATAGTGCTCCGTTCTTGACCGACAGGAAAGTGTCCTGCTCGTGGGTAGTTTTCCGCGCGTTTTTCCGCTGGATTCTTTTTAATTTTTGTTCAGGCGGTTTTGTTTTCCATCGGGCGTCCTTTGGTAGCCGCGGGGGATCCTGTCAATCGCGCTTCATCCCGCTCGGCAAAGCCAAAACAAGCGAGACGCCGAAGTATAATGAGACTCCACGAATGCGCAGAGGGATATGGAAGCACAAAAGAGAGCAATAAGAAGCAAGACACAAGAAATGAGTAAAAAACCAATGCGGCTGTAGACCCAAAAGCTGTTTGCGAACACACTGTGTCGTCTGCCGGCTGCAGACTGCCCACAGCCCCCGTCTGCCGTCATCCGCACGGTCGCACGCGCTGCTCGAAGGACGGACCCTGACCCGGAAATATGCCGGAGTCCGCAGCAACGGGCAAGCACGACCGCGCTCAGCTCTCGATCCGCCAGGAATCTCTGAGTACGCAGATTGCACCGCCACCATTAAAGCAACTCGGTAGCACCCCTCTCCGCTGCAGTTTTGATTGATTGCGTAGAGAAAACGGAGATCGACAGTTTTTTTTTATTCTGCTCGGGCTATCTACTTCGAAACATTGTCCCCGCTAGTGCTCAGGTGATCGTCGTCGCCAGCAGTGGGGTGCAACCACAATTCATTCATTCATTCATTCATTCATTCATTCATTCATTCATTCATTCATTCATTCATTCATTCATTCATTCATCGATTGATTTGTTTTGACTTTCTAGAGAAAGACAGAAGCGACAGGGGAACGGTAGGGAGGTTAACTAGGCGGAGCCCATTTGGATATCCAACACTATATGGGAAGAGGTCTGAAAAGTGACAAGGAGAGAAGTTCGCAGTACACACGCACACACAGGCACTAAGCGGTCATACAGGCTGGGACACCTCAAGAAAGGCAGCAGCACTCTCTTGGCTTTGCACATCACGGACGCACGAGGCCACAGCCACAGGATCGATACTCTTCCGCAAAATGTCTATCATCTAATTGCCCTAAAGCTGTCCGAAGGGGAAGCCGCCCTTGTTTTTCGTGTGATGGGCAATTACGTAGAAGCTGTGTGACGTCTCAAAGTAACAAATGGGCTGTGAGGGACATCGTATAATGAGGGACTAAGGCTTGATTTCTACTGGCTGGAGTTCTTTAACGTGCATTCGGAGAATTACATGAGTGTTTTTGCATTCCGCCTTCATAAGAAGGCTGCCTCCTCGACTGGTATACGAAATCGCAGCCTTGAGCTTAGCGGCACAACGACATAGCCACTGATCAACCTCGGCAGGTCCTTTAATTTCTTTTTCTGAATTTCCCACCTCCATTTAATTTTTTTTTCTCTGTGGGGTGATGACGGGAAGCGTATCTACTAACGAGAATGGAGGGAAGCACAATAACAGGTGACTTGGCTCAGGCAAGATAAAGGGGGGTCAGCAGTAAAGATGGGAGGTTGAAAAGTTTCCCCTTTGCTACCCTGCATCGAGGGAGGAGAAAACAGGGTAGACAATCATGAGAGAGAAAGGGAACATCCGGCACAGACTTGCATGCGCAATAAACCATACAGCGCAGTCGGCCTACTTTCTAAATTAGCTCTATTTGATAACAATAATGATGACATTGACATGGACCATTCGATCGCCGGATGCACATCAGAGAATTAAACGCCTCATTTCAGTTCTAGCAAAATATTTGGTCAGTTTCGTAGGATCTTCCTAGACCGCGTTTGTCGTCGGCGGTCAAATAAAGAAATGTAAACCACGAAAAATGATTTACTACACAGTGAGATGGTTGTCTGTTCTGTTATACATGTGTTGTAGTGGCGAGATTAAGGTAGAAAGTGCCTGGATTGTCGAATCTATCGGGACCGCAGGTGACAGTATTGATTGTGGTACATGACAAGAAGGCCCTTCAGAGAACGACAGCTCTATTTGTTTCATGCAACAGGGAATATTTTTATACGCAAGAACCACTTATGATGACGGTGATGACGGTGATGATGATGATTGGGGTGATGGTGGTAGCATTAATGTAGTAAAGGAGGAGAGGAAAGTGCGTTCGGCAGGCGTACAAAAAAGATGCCATGAACGACGAAGTATTTTATCACAGTGGAAAAGGCGGCCATACATGAACAACATAATATCGTTATGGTGATAAGACTACTCGGCTCAGAGTGCAGCGTGCATCTCACAAACCCCTGGCAAAGCCAAGCATTTGCGATCACTCCAGGGATAAAGCAACTAATCGTCCAAAGAAAGTTAAGCGTCGCAGGTAATAGGAAACGTTTGATGGCCTTTTCTCATCTTTCTTCAGGATACTCGCTGGTCGGGTGCTTGACAGACAACTTCTACAGAGGACAGGACTGTAGCATTGTTAGTTTGATACAAACTGGAACACGTTTATTGCAGACGGACTGTTTTTTTTTGTGTGTGTGTACAAATTTTGCCCTTTCAACCTCGGAAGAGACAAATCGGGTTATGGGAGGAAGGAGATGAAATCACAAAAGCACGTCACCGTTACATACAGCGTGCGCCCCTCTCCAGGCCTCCAAACAAGCTATCGCAGCTTGTGCGCAGCAGGCACGTGCCAGCAGATACCTGCAAAGCGCTATTCCATTGTGCTCGGCGAATGCCTTTGTTCTGCACGCATCTTCAGTGGCATAAGCGTCTCCTATTGAGCCGCTCACGGAAACGTACTCGGCTACGTTGTCGTCAGCCATCGGCATTTCGGGCTACGTGGGCCGTATTCGTTGCATGCGGCCAGGTTTGCACAAAAGAGCGCGTTGCTGGGCTGGTTGCTTCGTGCGTACTTGCAGGTTTTTAACGAGCTTATTTCATCGGGCCTTATGCGGCGCACTTGTTAAAACCTTAAAATCGACGTTTGCGCAGCTACGAATGGACAACGAATTTTCCGCTTTCGCATGGCATCGAGGCATTTTCCTGTCTTCTTTTGCTGTTTTTTTTTTTTTTTGGGGGGGGGGGGAATAGACATTTAATGGCACACACAACTGCCAGAGTCAGCGTGGGTCGCGTTCTCGCTGCGTCGTCAAGAAAGCGTGCAAGCACGTAATAATTTTAAGTGCAATAAACGTATTATGTATAGTCCTTGGCGCTTTGATTAACGAATGTGAGTTGAAACGCATACGGTGACAGAAAAGAAAAGAATATGACGTATGTTTCCGAGGTAAAGGTATTCGGCGTCTTAACGGCGTTATACAGAAAGCGGTAAAGGCTATTAAGTCTATCACACAGGTCCCGTAGTGTCGGGACCCATAGCACTGTCGGGTGTCGGGTCCCATAGCGCTGTGTCCGAGTCTTGCCACTGTCTCTAGTCCCTTTTCATGCGCTAAAAAACCTCAGTTATGGAATACCAACACGCCCTAACCTACGCTCTTCCCGTAGTCGCTCTGGTGGAGAAAGTCGGCAACGGCGGCGACCCTCAAAAACGGAGCCTTGCGCCGAGTTTATGCTCCCGCACTTCGCCGCTGTGCTCTGCGTCAATCCGGTGCACTCCAATTCCTTTCATCACTCGTAACCCCAGCGCGTTTCCTCGAGGCGTGTTGAGATAATCCAGCTAGGAACAGCTGTACACGTCTCGCACCGCGTGGGCCCCGACGAACGGCGCACTTAGAAAGTATGGACAACGCTCACATACAACTAACCCGACGTAGGCAGAAATCTAGAACCACGTATTCTCGTGTATACAAGGCGTACATGATCCAGCATCCGCCGAGCGGAAGACGACGGCGCTAGCTAGAATCTCTCTCAGCGAACGACTCTTGGGCACAGCGACTGGAAGGTCTGCACTGCCACCAATGATCATTATTTTTTTTTTTTTTGGTAAAGCCAACAGAATTTAATCTCTGAATTTCGAGTTTAAAGCTTCCTTTCCTTTCCACCAAATTAAGTTCTATTTGTTTTATTTCTATGTTTTTCGTCCAATGCTCAATCTTTATAAAATGATTCTCTTCATTCTATCTCGTTGGATCCTCACCTTACTGTCGTCCAACGCTCAATCTTTATAAAATGATTCTCTTCATTCTATCTCGTTGGATCCTCACCTACCTATCCTAAAATATTGGTTTCTTATTTCCTACATTTCTTATTGTAGATCGAACCACCCTGTTATTGGCCTGTCCGATAGAGCGGGTATGCGCCACTAACTCCAACGCTATGCGCCTACATCTTCGAAAGGAGTACTCAGCACACCGTGAATAAAACTGATGGTGAGCAAAGTAGGGCGTGTGTCACTTCCGTAGTGCCAAATCCTGCTCTGGCTTCCATGCAACTGCGCCTGTCACCTGGTCTTCACCGAACTGAAAAAAATAGTACTCTGTCGCTTACGCCTGGCCGTTGCATTCACCTATTCTCATTCTCGATTGGAATTACTGATAGCGACAAATGCAATAGTTGTGGGGGCAAATAAACTTTAGAACATATTCCGTGCAAATGCCCGTACTTCGAAAATGAAAGGCGTGTCCTCCGCAGCGTTCTAAACCCGCTAAACGAAAGACCTTGCTAATTGGACAAGATCAATCGACCATCGCCTCGTATATCACGCTGCAGAAGGTCACAAAAGCGCTTCAGAGATTTTCCACCCCCGCTCCCCTTTCCCCAGTGCAGGGTAGCTTACCGGGCTCAGCTTAGCTTGGTCAACCTCCCTGCCTTTCCCTTATGACTTCTCTCTCTCAACAAATTTTTCTATGAGAGCGGACTGGACAAGATACTTTGAAGAGCCTTGGAGCGTGCAAGATTTTCACTGCCATCTTCATCCTCATAATCAACGTCTTCTCTATTCTTTCTGTCTACGCCCTTTCCCCTTTCCCCAACGCCGAGTAGTAGGTCAGAACATTGATTCAGGCTTTTCTATCATAATAAATGCCTCTTTTTCTCTTTCTCTCTCTTCAAGGCGATCATATTAAGCGACTATGTGTGATACAGCGCTGAGAATTGTCGCTACGTCGGCTACATCAGCACTTGACTTTTAGTCCTCCTAATACTTTCCTCCACTTTCCCCTTCGCCAAGTGAAGGATAGCCAACCGGGATCAGTCCTTGTTAACCTCCCTGCCTTTAATTTATCATTCTCTCTCACACTTTCTCTCTCTGTACTCCATGTAGCTGGAGCTCTAAGCGCCACGTGCGCGCGCTACCCTAATTAATCCTTCCTTATTAGGCAGACACGCGCCACGCACGCGACCACGTACAGACCACCAATTTGCGCACCGAATCCAAGAAAACATAAATGGTCAATCTTGCGGGAGCCGGGTTTGCCTATAGTATGATAAGGGATCATTAGCAACCTTCGTGACCGCCTTCGTATGCAGCACACACGACTAAACCAACCCTCTCCGACCACGTAGTACGCGTACATATGCAGGAGGACGACCATGAATCGCAGCATTTGGGCGGAGACAGTGGGTGCAATATTCGTCAGCGGTATATGGCAACGGGAGCTTTGTCCATCGCCGAGCGCGCGGTCTGTTCAAGGTTCCCGGCTCAAAGTGACCGTGAAATTTTGGGACCATCATATAGTCGTCCGCCCCCCCCCCTCTCTCTCCTTCCTCTCACCGCTTCCTCTCATCACGCCGCAAGTATGAACAGCCGATGGTTTCTCCCTTTCCTGCCTTCGTACAATGAAACGGCACGCCACGTCGCAGAGGCGCCTGAAAGACAAAGAGGAGAGACAGCCGAGAGACGATGGATAAAAACGAAGAGTAAATGAAGTGACGCACAGGCGGGCATTAAATCACAAAAGGCGGCGGGATGCGAGTGACGTCGCCCAAGCGCAGTCATGCTCCGTTGCTTCGCGCGCTTCCTCCCGATGGAGAAACCGCGCCCGACTGATAGCGTGCGGTGGCGTGTGCGGGCCGTGTTATTATTCGCGCACTTCGACTCGCGTCCTGCTCATCTTGCATGTTTACGCGGCGTTTCTTTTGTTCTGCAGAATTAAGGAGAAACACTTCTTTTTTTCATTTTCGTGCGGAACGCGCATCTCTCGCATGAACGACATATTGCATTGAAAACATCTCAATTTAAAGCGCGCCTTATCTGTTACAAATGGATGCTTTCTAACCTTCGGTACGTATAGTATCAGTAAGCTATAGAAAGAAGATAACGAACATCGTCAAGGAAAGGAACATGAAGCATTTAATTTTACAAAGATGATATGGGTCTGCAGCAGCCATACCCAGAGGGGGAGAACGCTTGATATGACTGACTTAAGTCGAAGCCGCGCTACGGGCCCGTATTTACAAAACAGTTCTTATGCTATAACTCTTCGTAAGAGCTTATGCGAGCCAACCGAGGTGTTGGATATGTTATTAACGAAGGCACCTGGCTAATGGCCCAACAGCTCTTAGACAGGATTCCCGCGACGGACCGAATTAAACAAATTTGGTCTTTTGCGTGCCAAAAGTATTATTTGATTATAGACACGCCCTAGTGGGGGGAGGGAACTGCCATGATAGCTTGGATAACCAGGTTTTTTTTTTTTTTAACGTGCACTTGAATCTAAGTAGAGGGGTGTTCTCGCGTTTCACCCCCTTCGAAATGCGGCCGCCGTGGCAAGGATTCGATCCCGCGACCTCGAGTCTGGCAGCCCAGCACCATAGCCACTAAGCAATCACGGCGCGTCTCACGGCATTCCGCGGACGAACAC
Organism: Dermacentor andersoni; assembly: GCF_023375885.2. NCBI lineage: Eukaryota > Metazoa > Arthropoda > Arachnida > Ixodida > Ixodidae > Dermacentor > Dermacentor andersoni. The sequence continues at coordinate 83,779,486 of NC_092815.1, read as the reverse complement.
GAAAATGGTTGAGCTGCACCGAATTGCGCCACCGGCAGCTTATCTGCGTTGCATTTGTCTGCGGCGTGATTTCACTGCACTCAGCATGCGCGTCAACGAAATTTGGTCTGTCATGTGAATCCAGCTTTACGAACAACAACAACAAAATAAACTTCGTGAATTCGGCCCCCACCTGTCAGAGAAGGATGCGGCGTCCGATTCTCCCATGGGCAAGTACCGCAGATACTTCGCGTTCCAACAGCAGCGCTGCTACATACAGCGAGTGGTGGAAACTTTTTTTTTTTTCGGTAACACATTCTGCGATTTCGCCTCATCGATATTCACCATTCATATTGAAGTTACATGTGACCAAATTCTGACGTGACTGGTATCCGGCGTGCGAGAAAGTATGAGCGCCTGCGCTTCCCCATTGCGCATGGACATTGACAGAGCTTGGCTAAACGCATAGAGCTAAAGCAAACGTTGGTACAGGCGGCGCGGCGCGTCTGTTATCATCCAAAATGTCGTACTGTTTTCGTGGCCCCCCTGTCGGATGGTGCGACAGGTGCGTACTCAAACTGTTACAGCGCCCTCCTGACCATGCAGCGCTGGCTCCCCATAGCTGACGCTTGTGGTGGTTGATCCCACGTGATTCTCTTTCATTTTTTTATATATGCATCTTGATAGCGTCGTAGAATAGTATTTAAATCCTTTGGAATAGCATCTCATTTTTTCAGGAAGTATACGGAATACACGCGAAGGAATTAAGGGCTTAATTCAAAAAGGTTTTCAGGGCGAAATCACCAAGGTTTTCTTTCATAAGTGCTCTTTGTCATTGGCTGGCCGCGTTCGCTAATAGTATGTCCATCATCAGGATTGCCCGGAATTGACTTTTGCGAGCAATTCTAACGTAATATCTTTTTTGTGTGTGTATGTGCATGTGCGTGTGTGCGTGTGTGTGCGTGTGTGTGAATATTTGGACTTTTGTTCTTCGTAATTGACTGGCTGGTCTTGCTACTGGTCAGTTAATCTCTCCCAGCGTCGGGGTTGGTTGGAATCAGCTTTTAAGAGCAGCTCTAGCGTAAGTGCCTTAAATTGCTAGTGTGGGTGCGAACTTAGTGAGAACGTCTTTTAATGGCCGTGACCATTTAAGGCAACGCTGAGCCTCGCTGTGCGACCGGTATTCGCTTGTGATCATCACCTACGTTGCCACCCATTCGTTACACAGACTCACATGCATAGGCACACATTCTTTTACATCGAATTCACCTCCTTGGTCAACCGAATACAACTGCGATGAAAAATATAGCCGAGCCAGGTAGCCATTGCACCTCAGCAGTTACATCATAGGGATGGATAACACAGCTCGTTCTATCATGGCTCGTAGAGGGAAAAACACGTTTTTATCTGGCGAAATTCAAAGCTGTCACTGCTGAACCATGGCGTCTGAATGCGGAAGCACAGCGTAAATTTACGTCGAGCGTCGGAGACACTCGAACAATGTCATGCAGGATGATTTAAACAATGCAGCTGAAGCTTAAAGTTTGTCGTGCAGTTAGGATGCCTCATTGTGTGACCTGGTCTCCTAATGCACGACCATATTTTTCACTCTTTCTTTGTGCAACCGGATTTCACGATTTCGTTATACAGTCAGATTCCGCGTATTCCTCAAACGACCACATTTCGCGCTCTCTCGTTTCGCAAATTGATACAGCGATTTCGTTGTAAAGGTAGATTTTGCGTTCGCGTTGTGCAAGTAGATTTCGTACCCTCGTGGTTCCCGTCAGTACGCTTCTTTTGCGTCTAATGCGCGATGGGTCACGTAGCCTTTATGGTTCTTTTTTTCTTTGCCATATTGCCATGAGCAGTCACAGGATGGTTCGCTGATTGTTCCAGTGACGAGGTGCGACGACTTATGTTGCCAGGGTTTATATAGCTGAAGAGATACCGTGCCTCCGATACCATCTGGCGTTGCTGAAACAGCAGAATAACAATTTTCATTTTAAAAATTTGGCTATTAGACCCAAGTGAACTTCGTACGCTTTCATGACAGATGCGGCGCTGCAATGCAATTTTTTATGGATGCATCACTAAAGGCGACCAAGAAAGACAGAGAAAGAAAGATAAGGAAAGGCAGGGAGGTTGACCACGGTCTCGCTCAGTTGTCTACCCTACACCTGAAGATGGAGGAAAGCAAGAAAAGAAGGAGATAAGAGGGGTCAGTCTACGCACACCCGCAGATGAATGTTTACTCATGTATATATTCACAAGCCAAGGAACGGGAAGCGCAGCCGAGGACGGTAGAAAATTATATAGGCGCATGCGCGATGAAATTAGCAAACACAGCTGCGTGCCTGGAGTACGTCCCATCAAAATACAGATACTCATCTGTCAAGCACCCCGGCCATTTAACACTTTGTCAAATACATCAACTTAGCTCCTACCCGGTGTCGAAATGTATCACTGTGACGCCGCCATGTATACAGCACGGCTACCAAGCCATCTGTCTGCAAAACGCGCCTTTGGCAAAGGCTATTCGGAAGCGTCGTCGACTGACACGTGCAGCGCGCAGCGTAACGGTCACAATTAGAATGTCAGCCGAGGCGTCGAAGTCTGATGGCCGGTTAAGGTTTCGCTGCGCCCGCTTGTTTTCCACAAACGCTTCACGTCTACAGACATACCTTATGCACAGCGGCATCAAACTATGACGGCGGAGCACGAGGAAGGAGCCGAGCAAAGGGCGCCGACGGGAAATGTCCAATATGGTTCGCCGTAGGGCGCCAATATTCGGAGCGAGATAGCGCGCCGGTTTGGCCCCTGCCATCGGACAGACGGGACCCTGAACTCAATCGCCAGCGCCGCACCGCAGCCTCTTACCACGCCACCGCACCGAGCCGGCCTTTGCTCGTATAGTATGTCTACGGTGCGAAGAAAGGAACAAAACAAGCAAGGAGGCAGGGTAACAATTATAACGGCTCTGACCGATCGGCCTTCGCACCGGGGTATATACGCCTCCCTCCGTTTCTTCCTCCGTTTTCGCGTCACCCCCTCCGCCTACCTTTAACGCGACGTCGTCCGGTTACGTGATCCGCTATGCCCCACGGAGGCCGGTCGCTTCATGCGCGTGCGTTTCGTCTGTTTTTCGTCTGTTTCGTCTGCGTACGTCTGTTTTCGGTCTGCATGCAATGTCTGCGCGAGCGAGTGCGCGTGCCTGCATACACGCGTCCCGGATATCTGCGTATACGGGACTGGCCGACTGGTATCGTCACCGCGGGTGGCGCACCCGTTAACTACCGACGCATTTGCGCGGGCGGCCTCCGCGCGGTTTTTCACGACCCGCGCGAGGCCGGGCGCGCCGGCTCGGTGGCGTGGTGCGTGCGGGATTATTATTGCGCGGTGGCTGCGGCGGGTCTCAATGCGCGCGCGCGAATGGCGTCTTTCTCGCTGGTCGGGACGCTGACGGACGGCTTCGTGGCCACAAAAAGCCGCGGCTCCGCGGGAGTGAGTCACGCGACGACCGTGAGGAAAGCCGTACAGTGAGCCAGCGCACTGCCAGCAGTACGTGGATGTTTAATGCCCACATCGGTGGCGATAAAGAACGGAGCACGGCCGAATCACGCGTTGAAACAAGTGGCGTCACACGGGCGCGCCTCTCAACGGCGCAGGGCCCGTGTTTTGCGGAACTCGGCTTAGCTAACTGCGGTCCGCGATTGTCTCTTTATCACGGCGGTATATCTACCGCGAGTGGCGGACGCCGTAGAACCGACCAATCGTGAAACGCCGTTATGCGAGAGAAGTTTTGACCCTGGGTTCAAATTCACGAAGGTTTACGTCAATTAGAACCATTTATCTTCGATAGGACGCCTTCGCTAACGATATCTTTGCTGTGAGGATTGTCGCCCGATTTTACGTACTCTCACACGCGCTGCTGTATGAATATTATCCTCGCACGTGGCGCTCGGAACAGCGTTAAGGAATTATAGCAGACACGCCACCTTGCTAAGGCACAGACTTGAACTACTGCGCAAGCGCAGCGATGCACCTAAGCTTCTTCAATCATGAGCAAATGGCTCCTTACGGGACACACGCTGTGCAGTGGTGGTGATAAACTTTATGGAAAGGGGGAAGGTTAAAGGGGGACGTGGCTGAAGGATTGGGCTCAAGTAAGGCCCTGGGCCTGCTTGGCCTTCTCCGCCCAGTCCACCAGTTCAAGCTGTCGGTCGACATCCCCGCAACTGAGCCAGGCTGTCCAGTCAGTCTCGCTACTGACGGGGGGATGAGAAAACGGGAGCGAGGTGCATTCCCACATTATGTGTGTGAGTGTTCCTGTTTCTGAACCGAGCCTACATTGGTCGCTTTCCTTGCCCCCTGTGATTTTGTTAATGTACGTCCCAGATTACTGCGAGAGTCAGCAATCCGGTGTTCTGGCGTCACTATTTGGCCTTCACAGGCTGAAGGCTCGACACTCTCTCTCTGTCGCTGCATTTATTTATCCAAGATCTCTTAATATTAGAGGCAGTGCCGTTCGGGTCCCTGACGAGTATGAAATGAAGAGGTTGGGAGCAACACGCTTCCGGATGCTCCGTTTGCTCGCCAACTACCGACCTAGTTGTGAAATGTATACAATTAAGTGCACATACTCTGTTCAGAATCTACTATCCATCCTCTGCTTTATTTTCACTACCCATCCTTTACTGTCAGCCGTTTTTCTAGAGAGTTACACATACCTGAAATTTCCTCTCTTCCTCTACTCCACTAGAAATATAACAAAACCTACTATCACACACTGGCGCTGCAATAGTCACAAAAGCTAATCTATCACTAATTAGCAATTAAATAAGAAATTAATTAATTAATTAAAAATATAATTAGCCTATTTCTCCTTTACTTGTCCCCCCATCCTTTTCATCCTTCTTCATTTTCTTAGAGCACGTCTTATGCTTACAAATCAAATCTCTCTGCCCAAGTTACCTGTGCCTTGGATACATTATCGCGGCAAAAATAGCGGCAGTAGCTCCGTTCCCCCCCGTTCTAACTCCCCCATGTAGCGACACGAAGCTACGATAGTCTTGGCAACCCGATCAGCAACCATGCGTGCGAGCTGATCAGTTGCATATACGTAACCTTCTTCCAGCGCAAGCTTTCTCTCGTGCCTTTGTGGTTCAGTTGACTGAGTTATCCTCACAATATCAAAAAAGTCCAGGTTCAATGGCAGCTCTGAGCGATGCAGTGCCTCCTTTGCCTTATTCCTTCCCTTGTTCATTTGCTTTCTTTTGTTTACAACATACCGACTGCACATCATTGGGCTACGGCATAAGGGACTGAATGAGTCGTCAAGAAACTCGCCACACCTCAGCTTGTAGCCATAAGAGGAATGGGGGAAACATTATATACTCGGGGGAGCAGTCGCGAATGAACACGTGTAAAATACTTCGATTAGCGCAGAGACTGTACACGAGCTGTCAGCTGATACATCTCGGGCGGCGAAATTTCAGCCGTCAGCGGTGAAAAGAATCGCCGTCACGCAGGCGCGCGCTCGAGAGAGATTAATAAGGCGTGAAAGCACACAGGCGTGCAAGTCTCGATCTCGCGCTTTTCGACAGAAAGGGGGTCGAACCAGCTGCCTTTACTGTCGGCCCACTCAATCGCGCGAAACACTCTTTCGGGCCGCCGTCGTCGTCACCGCCACGTCTCTTGCGCAACGCCTTCCTCCGCGCACACGTCCCCCCGTCCATCGGAATTCCCCTCGCACTCCTTTGTTCTTCAAAATCAGATTGCGCCTCATGAAGACGTAAGGGCGACCAGCGCCCGTTCTTTTCTCGCAACGCCGCAGGCAGCAGCAAGCGACCGCGAGTAAAAGGCGATTAGTCGCTAGAGGACGCCCTGAAAAGGTTTCCCGACGCCCCCTGACCCAAAGGCGGCCGGACGGAAAAGCGAAATCGAACGCGGAGTGGCAGTCGCGCTGCCCCGGAGATGATTGATGTTTCTAGGGCAAGGTCTTACAGCTCCCTCCTTCGCGCCCGCAGGGAAAGCCCTTTGAACTCACCCCGCCGCTTTAGATTTTTTTTTTACTCACTATTTTTTTACGGCTTTCCTACCAGTTGACACTCTTCGTTGTTTTTCTCAACCCTTGCTCGATTCCGCCCTTTTATCTACGCGCCGCGATGGTTCTCTCGTTCGCGCCGCGAACGACAATCGCGATTTGCATCTCGTTAACCGGGACCGTGCCCGCCGAGCGTCATGGCAGCGTTATCGCTGAAAAAAAGAAAGAAAGAAGGAAAAAGAAAACATGCGAACAAAAGATCAAGCGAAACAAAGCATTGCTGTGCGCCATCGAAACGAAATGCACTCGCTCACGTGTCTGTGCCGGCATAAAAAAGAGAACGATCATAAATAAAGAAGCAGCACAGAACAGTATGTACCCGGTCGGCGCAAAGAAGCAGCATACATATGCTACATAGTGGCACACAAAACGGCTGTTTTGAGTCACTAGACATCATGATTTTGATTTCTCATGCCAGCTATATATATATATATATATATATATATATATATATATATATATATATATATATATATATATATATATATATATATATATATATATATATATATATAGGGAAAAAGGAACAAACGAAGAAAAGCGCCTTTCACTCAGGTTGTCAAACTTATACGGTCGACTTCATTAGGCCACGCCGGTGAAGCTAGGAGGTTTTTGTGGGTGAAAAAAAAATAAGAATTCAGCACGCGCTCGCGGAAAAGAATGCGAGTCGCGAGAAATTGCAAAATAGAAGAGAAGGCCGTTGTTTCGCGGAGTTAAGTCAAACGACGTGTCCCCAGGTTTGTCCTGCAGCGTGATTTAGGGTTACCGCGGCGGGCGCGAATCAGAAAGTCAAATGGCCACCGCCCCACGGGGGAGCAGACGACGTGGAATAAAACCGCGAGTTAACGGACGACGAATTCCAGGGAAGGTAGACAGAAAAGAATCAAAAACAAAAGTTAGATAGAAAGAAATAAATTGACTAGAAAGTGAAAGCAGCCTCGTAAACGGTAGGTTCAGATGACTGCGCCGCCGCTCGATTCCTCGTGTCTCTGAAAAGGTTTAGTCTACGAGCACGAGACAGGCGTGGTTACGTATACACAGACAGGTCACCGCGCTTTGAGGCGCGCACCGACAGTCACACAGTCACGACGTTGCTAACGAACGAACAAAGGGCGACCCTCGTGGAAGAGGCGACGCCCTTCCTGGGTGTCCAATGGGCCGTAAGGCCACTGGGTTGCAAAAGCCCTGATCTCGGTTCACACACCCACGATGGCCAGTCGCCTAGTATCGCGCGTTCGGTGGACTCAGTGTTGTGTGCATGGCGAAATAAACCTGGGCAGCGTAATTGTCACAGCTGTACGTAAGTCACTATAAGCAAACGTTTGCCGACATCGTGGTCAAAGCAGAAACGTTATGCCGTGCTTCAATATCGTGTTATAACGCTTCCGCTGCTCGAAACATTCAACCACAGCGTCACCTCCACTGTCACCAAGCGGCTGTGATGAAAGCACCGGTATTAGCTTGTATAACGGCCGAGCAGCACCATGCAAACAACCGCATGCAGTGCAGTCCCTGCAGGCCCAAAAAAAGAAGAAAGGAAAAAGCGCCGGTATTTTCAGAAGCAATACTTCCTATTTTGCCTCCATAGGACACGTGGGGTGTACTTGCGCTATTAAGGTTCTTGCGGTCTACGGGGCTTCACGACAGACTCTAAGAATGCCGCCCCCTACCGCTCTGTAGTGTACGCGCTTTGTTCGTGCTTGTATCCCTTTCTTCCTATCTCCCCCTTCCACTCCGTTTCTCTTTTTATCCCCCTTAACCCTTCCCCCTGCGCAGGGTAGCCAACCGGAACTACCTCTGGTTAACCTCCCTGCCTTTCTCTGCATTATTTTCTCTCTCTTTTCGCCAAGGGCGATATTGAAATTACAAGAGTGTGCCAAGGACCTATACATTTTTTTGTTATACCTGCTGCATGTGAATTCAAGATTTTCACAAGTCAAAAAAGAAGAAGAAGAAGAAGAAGAAGAAGAAAGAGACAGATTCAGTAGACCTAAATCAACAAGTGCGCTATAAGCAGAGTTACTGCAACGCAATTTTCTACGTGGCCAAGCAACCCCGGTCATACAACCTAGCGAATGTTTAGATGAGCAAAGCTCAAGATTGGCCTTCAGTTGAACGCATCTGTGCGCTGCTCAGTAACTATGTCAACTTTGCTCCCGCGCAACCGGGATAATTTATCCGACGGGTGACCGTTAGGGTTTTCGGTGACATAGTGAAATTTGTACAGTTGTCCGACTCGTCAGATGCACGAGTCTGGAACAACTTCTCCAAAGATGTACACATCGACAACGGAATGTACAGGAGGGATTGTCGCAAGACTTTCATTACGTGAAAAATGGGCGCGAGCAATGGGCGTCTTGCGCTGGAGTTTGAGGTATAGTAGCGGCGCCTGGTGGCGGTGCGGGAAACGACATCTGGGTCGTACCAGCTTGGGTCGTATTAAGCCCTGGCTGTGGCGAAGCACGTTTCTAGGCCGAGTTTTGCGTCGATTCGCACTTTTTTATGCCCTGTTGCGAGTGCGAAAAGGCTCGTCACTTCTCACAGACCACGCCGACCAGGCTGCGAGCTCGCCGCAGCCTATAGTTTAACGAAAACGGACTCTCCGTGTGCCGTGGGACGTAATGCTGGGAGCAGAAGGAATCGGTGATGCCGATCTGGAGAGACCTAGCCCAGCCTCGAAAAGGCGTCACCGTCATTACTTCTGCGTCGTGGGCTGCCATGAACAAGAAGGCCTGAATCCCAACATCAGATTCTACCGTTTTCCTTCAAGGCCTCACGAAGTGGCGCGTCGGGCGCGCTGCATAGCTGCAGTTCGTCGCGCTGAGTAAGCGAAACTTCGTGCCATGCTGACTGCTTCGCCTGTCTTGAAGCTTGCTTAATTATCTGCTATCGAAATTTCGGTCTTTTGCACCTACAGTCCCGACAGCAGACCGACATAGCAGCAGGCATGGCTGGTAATTCACGATTCGAGACCCGGCCACAGCGACAATTAACAATTCGACCGATGCGAAGTGGTGAAGTGTATGCAAATGAGCACAAATGGTCGGGCTCATTCGATGACAATTCACTACTCCACTACGAGCAGCACAGGTTAAGAGAGTTAAATGCGCTCATCCTTGATCTCAAGCCAGCACGTCAAGGCAGCGCAGCAAGGCAGTATTGATTGCAGCTAGAGTGACCTTACACTCTAATTGCAGCACATCGATATTCGAGCGCTGTCATTAAAAGCTACATCAAGCGAGCAGCGCACAAGCTCGCGCTACAGCGCGATTCGCACGCACGTGCGAGCTCATATCCATTGCACCAGTTTAGCGGCATGCAGTCAACAAAGATTGCAGGAGGCCCGCCGTTTGGCGGCATGTCGAAAGACCGCTGCCGTCGCGGCGCGTACGATCGTGCGCTCGAGCAGTTCGTACATCGCGGCGCGTACCGTCGTGTGCTCGAGCAGTTCCGTACACATGATGTCTGCTTATCGCTGCTGTGGATTCATTTATAGCACGCATTTCCTCGCGTTTGTGCGCCTGAATCTAGCAGCTAGCGTGCAAACCTTACCTGTAGTTCCACTTCGTACGCGACTCGCTTCACTTGCGATTGACACCGTGCTAAAACTTCGCCGCCTAATTCTTGAACGGCGTACACGTATTCGGCACTGCATAATTTCTTGCCTTTACGCAGCGTGCCACCCCTGAAAAAATCTTCGGCGCCCGATATACGCAGCAGGCCGTGCTACAACACAACCGAAAGTGGCGGGTCCATATTGTAAACGTGCTTTCCGAAGCAGACGACCGAGCTTGGTACGACCCATTTTAGGACAGAGGGCGCTTTTTAGCACCCTTCTCGCAGCGCTCCCTGGGCAATGCAAGAGCCCCATTGAGGCGCACTTTCGCTTGGTCAAGATTTAATGGACAGCCTCCAAAGAGAATTGGAGAGCGTGCGTTTTCAGGTGACGTTGGCCTATAACAAGGACACCCGGAGACGACGTCTTAGCGAGCAGCAAGCAGGCGTAGCGCCATTCGGCACGCAAGCGACGAAGTTGACAGGCGCCCCTCGACGTACTCCGGTAGTGGGGGACAACAGAATCTCACAACGGTAGAAAACCGCGCGGAAGCCTTTGCCAGAGACCTACACCGTAGATCCTTCTCCCACAGCATATCGCAATACTACGCTCGAGGCAGACATAAAAATGCCAGGGCGACGGCGCATAAAACGCGTTCTCTGTGGTTTCCCTTTTCTTTCTTTCATTATTTCTTTATTATTTGCTTTTCCTTTCTTTCTTCCTTTCTTTCTTTCTTTCTTTTTTCATTCTGACGCGCAAGATGGATCAGCGGTTCAGGGAAAAGGCAGAGCCCGCACCCTGCTTCGCGCCGCAGCTGCTGGCTCTCTCGCTTGCAAGCTTGCCTGCTCGGGGCGCGCGACTCGAACAGCTGTTGGCGCCAGCACGGCGCGCCGACGCACAAACAGCGGCGTGCCGCCGCCAAGCGCGCCGGCGTCACCGACGCGAGGGCGCCTCTCCGTCCGCCGTTGTGTGTAGGAGCGAGGTATGGAGCACCGCTGACCCCCTATTGGGGAACAATGTGAAATGCTGTCTGCACTTCAGCATAGCAAGAACAGAAGAAGGAAAACTCGGCCCACATTGCTGGGATGCCTCAGAGTCGGGCCCGCGGCGCTGAAAGTTGTTCTCCTGTCGGTCTCCGACGTAGCGTGATCACCATGAGATGTCGCGTACGAGCGTCGCGGTGGCTACTCCTTCTCACATGAAGCGAATGCGCAATAATAACAATGTAATAAAGATAGGCGTGAGCCACGAGATCGATACATAGCTGAGTTCACCATTATTTCTTTTTCTCTCATGACAAACCATAGTTCTTGTGGCGCAAGCACAATGCGGCACAGAACAAAATAAAGACAGCAGGAATATAATAAAAAATACGCAATGAATAAAACAACAACAACAACAATAATAATAAAGAAGCAGAAGGAGAAAGAAATGTCACATTTCCTCGATTCTTTGCAAAATGTTTCCGTTTGTCTCAAGTCGGAACAACGGGTAATTTCTTTATTTTCATCCCACTCTTGACCAATCCCCCATACTGCTTATACGGCCACCGTATAACATCGTTCTTCTTCTTCTTCTTCTGCAACAACAACAACAACAACAACATCATCATCACCACCCCCCTTCAATAGCGGTACCAAATATGTGAAGTAAGGGATCCCGGCTTGAGAAGGTAAATATTTTTGATGGGATTTTGATGATTTTCATTGCTCTAGCAGATAAATATCCGCAGAGGAAGGGAAGACCAAACGTCTCTTTCTTCTTTCTTTTTTTTTTTTCGCGTCTAAACCGCAAAGCTGGTACATTTCCGCGTGGTGTCACAGATCTCAAGGTGTCTTCTCTTCTGTGAACCGTTTTATTGCATGAAAACTTCCAGAAACGCCACAGGAGTACAACATGATATGACGAGATGAGAAAAAGCAGGAGAGAATAGAAAGACACAACGCTTTCTCGGCCTCGAACAGCGTCACACAGCCAAAGGCGTTGACCCAAGCTAGTCGTCCTGAAAAAATCAAACTGCCTTCAGAGCTTGGTGAACCGACGAGCGGTGAGGTCTGTGTTCGCCTACTCTGAACGGAGAGAGAGAGAGAGAGATGATGTCTGGATATGTTAGCCGACAGCAACAGGCCTGGCATGCTACACTGTGGTGGGATGGTGAAGGATAAAAAAAGAAAAAGTGTAAGAGAAGCAAAAACAAAACCTCACGCACACACTAAGATATATATACACTAACACAAATATCACAAACACAAATACTATGTACACTTTATCATTGAGGCCTCTATACTGCAGGAATTAATGCTATGAGCGCTTTAGTGGGACGCACTTGAGATTCCAGACATTGGCACCGTCTAAGAGACGTGCCTTGTCCTCGCTACACGGTGCATTGGAGATGTTACTCGCAGAAAAACATGGATAAAGCAATTACGGAATCACCCCTTTGAGTGCATATTGCGGTAATATGTGGTACTGACAGGCTGCTGCTGCTGCTACTTTGCCCCTTTTTCTCGCTATGGGCGCAACGTATGCAATGAACTGCAGGTGATTTCGAGCCTCAGAAACGCAACCAAAGCAAGTGACGCTGACTCGTCTCAACCTATTTCCTATGAGTTTGCATCCAGCGCAGCAGTTTCCATGGTGCGTCAAGAATGTCAGGAATATATGTGGAATTGTTACTGCTGCAAAAGCCACACAGCGGTGAGCGTTCACAGTTCACGTAAGAAAGGTCGAATGGAACAGGCACCCGAGTTGACAACAACGCGCATAGAAAAGAGCGTACAAGAAGAGAACTCAATCTAACGCTGCATACTTGCGCGGCAAATATTCCGCCGTCGTGACGTGAACGGGTGATCACTCTAGCCACTTTCACAAAAGTGGAGGGCGCCTTCTGCGGCTCAACAAGCGCGAAAGTTTAACTAGTTTAGCTTCGACGTCGGCCGCAGCTGTCTGCGCTACATATCTTACCTTCTAGAGTGCACAATGCAAGATATATATATATATATATATATATATATATATATATATATATATATATAAGCACTGTTCAGCTTTCGCTAAAGCCATCACCTCTCTTGCATTGTGCATTGTGCACATTGTGTGTGTGTGTGCGTGTGCGTGTGTGTGCGTGTGCGTGTGCGTGTGCGTGCGTGCGCGCGCGCGCGCGCGTGTGTGTGTGTGTGTGTGTGTGTGTGTGTGTGTGTGTGTGTGTGTGTGTATGTGTGTGTGTGTGTGTGTGTGTGTGTTAACAGCCTGAACCTGCTCAGTGGGCAATGAGGGACGCCGTATAGTGGAGCACTCTGGATCAGCTTTGATGGCCAGCGGTTCTGTGACGTGTCACTCAAAGCTCAGCACACGGACGTTTCTGCCTTCCGTCTCCATCGGAATCCGGCTGGAAATCGTACGGTCCACGTCGTGCTCGGCAGCGTAACGCCTTAGTCACTGAGCCACCGCGGCAGATCGGTCAGAATAGTACGGCCGCCGGCAGTACGCAATGCATTCGTGGTGATAAATGGGCACAAGATAACGCCGCGTACACTGCGTAAACATGCAAACACAGTAGGCGAAGAGACGCGCACATACTGAATTATGCTTAAGAGATATTGAAGAAAAGATAAAAAAATGCCGTGATATACCAGGCAGTTGCGAAAGACAATTGCTACCGCTTCTCTTGCGCCAATGTCAAGCAACGCCTTCAAGATAACAGATGGCCTGTTCCAAAGCCTCCTAGATACCAGGCCTGTACGACGTCATGCTACGACGTCATGCTACTTGAACCGAAATCTCCATTGCCAAGCCCGGCGGGACAAAAGCAGTGACGTCAAAATCAACGCGGCTTACTCGGGAGCATACTCATTAAATTCTATGGCAGTCCGACAAGATCGCATGAAGTCATGGATCGAAGTGAAAGGCTTTGCCCTATCTATAGGAGGCATTCATTGCCTGCGCCCTCGGTTCCATGACGTCACGTTTGATGGGCCTATGGAGACGTAGTCAAACGGAGCCACTTCGCAGGCGAGCAGCGACGATGAACACTTCCATGTTGTCGTCAGACCCTGCTTGGATAAGAAATAGTTGTTCCAAGTAGAATGAAGTACGTCACGGAGCCGAAAGAAGAGACCTCGTGTTACCTGTATCTTATCAAGCAAGCGTTCGCGAAAAATTATCGATGAACTGTTACGTGCCAAACGTGCATTGGGAGCAATGAGGTATCTGTACAGTGGAAGGCTCCGATTAACTTTTATCATCTAGGGTAAAATTTAGTGTAAGCCTATAGGCGCACGGACGCTTTAGGAATCGGATCCCATGAAGTGTCGCCATTGCAGCTACCCGGGCGACTGAAACCGCGACCACGTTCTCAGCTGCAAAACGTCATAGAAGCTAAGCCACGTAGACGGTTAGGATGTGTTGTCTAAAAGGAATTTAGGACACTACGCACCAAACGCAAACGTTTTGAAGTTTTCTCTCTCGCCCCGGCAGTCCATACGCTTTCGATCAGACCGAATGTACTGGCAGCTATGCCCGGCTGATCAAAGAAAATCACACCGAACCCCTTTCTCTCTTTTTCTTTTTCTTTCTTTTCTTTTTTTTTTTTTTTTGCTAGGACGTGTCTGTAAGAACGCCTCGCTCGCCCTGTGAAGAAAATCTGCAATCAGTGGCCTTCATCTTCGCGGTCGCAACTTTCTGTGCTTCCTCCTGCAAAATCGCCATGGAACGATAAGTGAGCGCACTTGAGGCCCAGATAAGGGTCGACAAGGATTTTGCAGGAGAGAAAGAGCGAGATAACGGGGATGGGAAAGGCAGGGAGGTTAACCGGATAATATCCTGGTTCGCTACCTTGCACTGGGGGAAGGGTAAGGAGAAATGACCTTGCGGGCCTTCTTGTGGAGTGAATCTTGTAGCAGCTTGAAGCTCGTAACGCGCATACCACAAGTACTTCTTACCAGGGTAGACGGCGTCATGTCGAAGGGGAACGGAGCGGTCAGGTGTGCGATCAATCATGCACAGACGGGAAGAGCAGTTTATGCCACTAGTCTCCGGCAATTCGGACGCGCAGACTGCGCGCATTCCGGTCGTTAGAGTAGATGGCGAGTCGCCGCTGTTTCGGACCCGAAGGAGGTCATATATGGCGCGAGAGTAGCGGCGGATTTTACTCCAGGTACAGAGCCATGGCGGTGCGCCCTTTCACCCCCCCCCCCTATATATATATATATATATATATATATATATATATATATATATATATATATATATATATATATATATATATATATGCGTCGCAAGCCACAATTATGGAGCCTTGTAGACCTTTATGCGCGCTCAATCATCCCGTCGGGAACCTGAGAGTAGTTGGCCTCCGCGGACGCATGCCTTCGCCAGGGAATATTTCGGCAGCAGCGCATCGAGAAGGAACGATGGGGAAAATGAAGAAGCTGGTAGTGAACGTCGTGAAGGAAGACAGGAGAAAATATGAAAAACCTAAATTCTTCAGGGCTATGCTATACAGCTGCAATGTACAGCCGAGAGACCACCGTGTTCTTTTCATTCTACTACCGTTCAACGTGTTCACGCCACGTATATATATATATATATATATATATATATATATATATATATATATGTGTGTGTGTGTGTGTGTGTGTGTGTGTGTGTGTGTGTGTGTGTGTGTGTGTGTGTGTGTGTTCATGTGAGCGGATGAGACTTCAGTCTCGTTTACTCAAAGCGAAGGCAATGCCTAATGTCTAACGCTTTCTGCTCTTGCTGCTGCAGTGGGTGCGCCTCATATACTCTAGCGTCTGGACACAGCCTAAGACGAAGGCGGCCCATGAAGACGCACACATGGCTCCTGTATAGATAGAAACTGGTCAAGCTAACGACTATATATAAGCGAGGGTCAATAGATATTAAACTTCATGAGCCACTCCTATAGTATCTGCACGAACTGAGCCTCGACGCTTGCCGTATAACTTAATTCACATATTATGCCGTGTAGCAACCCCTGCAGAAGAATAAATAGATTAATAAAAAAACGCATAATTCAGAAAGCGTCTATGTTCTGCAGCTAAGAATGCACGGTCAAATGAAAAGCAATTTTCCGGGTTTCCTCTTTGTCATTCATGCTTGCCAGGCCTTTTAAATAGGCGGTAATCACTCTTACCGTGAGATGAGGCATGGTAAGCCAGCAAAGACGCGATAGCGAGAGACGAGTAGCGATGCCATTCTGCAGTTCTCGCACCAGCTCGCCGAGACGTCACAGATCTTGATGACGTCTACTCTGGTTTAGATATTACCCATTTGCTCATCCTTAAAGAAGCAGATGCATATTTTCCCCTTTTAAAGGAATCAAATACGCAGCCTATAGCGAACCTGTATAATTTTTATCGCACCAAAACCGTCCAAGACCAGCCGCGGTGGCTTAGCGGCTATGGTGTTGCACTGCTAAGCACGGAGGTCGCGGGGTCAAATCCCGGCCGCGGGGGCCAGATTTCAAAGGGGGCCAAATGCAAGTACGCCCGTGTCTCGTGCATTGGGGGCACGTTAAAGATGCGCTCGTGGCCAAACTAATCCGAGGTCCCCTACTATGGAGATAATCGGATGGTGGGTTTGGCACGTAAAATCTCAGAATGCAGTTCAAAACGGTCAAAATGCAATAAAATACTTTGAAATCCGTGACGTCACATAGACGTACACGGCTCTGAGATCAAGGTGCGAATATCGAAAAAGCAAAGTTTGGCCTCCTGTTTCTCCAGCAATAATCGCAACCTTCTCTGGCCGACAAGATGAAAATATTGTTTTCACACAATACTATAGTGCCGGCACGCACGGAATTCGCGTCGCCATTTCGTGCCCCTTCAGCAATGCAAACATCACATGACTTGCAACCACGCCGCTTTCCTCGGTTACGGAGCATGAAGCGCATGGAGGAATGATTCGTTTCTGACGAAAAACCTCGCGTGCCTTTGCGAAACAGCAGATATACCTGCAGAGCCAAGTCTGATTACACAGCGTGAAACAATCTCGACCGGAAACGGCGGGGTACATATAATCCGAACGAAGACATCCACGAGTACATATATCGTAAACGTGCAAGTATGCGGTCAGTGACGTACGTGCGCGAAAAAGCTGTTGACAGCATCTGACGTGCCGTCAAGATAAACAATCTCCGCACCGTCTCTGTCCGCGACGCACAGCTCTGAGAAAGCTAGCTCGGCTAACGCTTTCCTCGTTTTATCTGGTACTATGGGTTCCGTATTGAGTTCGCACCTTGCACTGACGGTCTGTTAAAGACGCCCAGCAAGATAAAGGGGGCGGGGGGGGGGGGGGTGTTAATTGACGTTGCAAGATGTCAGCCCTGAGCAAAAATGAACAACGCTGTTCTGGCAGCAAGGTTTATGAACGATGTGATCACCGGCGCCTCCCCAATTGAGTGACTATCTCCTTCTACTGCGACAGCTCCGAACTGCGTTTTGTGTGTCTGTAACTGCACCCGTCTATCCTCCCCGCTACGCCGAGGACGAAGTCCGTTACCGTGGTCGTTGAATCGTCGAATCGTCGTCGTAATCATGTCATCATCGTCGTCGTCGTCGTCGTTACCGTATGTGGTAAAAAACAGAAGGCGAACTTGCGACCACAAACTCAGCAACGCAACACCATGCCAACTCGAATGCCGTATGGCGTTGAAAGCAAACATTTGTCCACCACCGTTATACATGTGATTCGAGCTCATGCCCACGTGGCAATGTGCCGTTTCGAGCTGGACGCGCTAACCATTGGTGTGTCACTAGGAGATTAGGGCGGTGTTTGACGTGTCACACAGACTGAGAGCGGCGACATCTGTGCCTGCATTTCGGTGTTACATAACAGGCGACACTTGCAGCTGACGAGAACGACATTGCGTCCATCGCGAAGAGACAATAACAGCAACAACAATGACGGCGACGACGACTACGACGATAACGACAACGGCAACAAGTTGGTTTAGAGAAGGCCGTGAGCGCATGCTGCCGTGGTAGTAAATGACTTTAGTGCCGCAGTAATGGCTGAAGCCTTATCATGATGGAATCGTTGAAGATCAGCAGTAATCGCCGAAGATTTCACGAGTATACGTACTCTTCTGGCTCACTTTCAAAGGGGCTCGAAGTGTAAGAATCCAAAGAAAAGCGTTCATCTACCGATTGCACTTGGATTGCACTCTCCGAAGGTCACGCATTGTTGTCAGGGGAGGCAGTCACGTATATTCTTAGTATTGCTTTGTTTTCTCTATTGAACAGGTGGTCAAATTTCATTTTAACCATAATTGCGTGTCCTCGTGCAACATCTGTACGACGTTATGGGGATGTCTATAATCTAACAGAATTTTCTCGCAGCACATAATGTATACATAGGCTTAATTGGTGGCAGAATATCTCTTGGGCTATTCAGACATCTTTTTTGGTAAGTGCAAAACATGCGTCGTCTAATCCATTCTAAATATTACATAAACAAGGCACGGCCATAGTTAGCAAAGCTTCCGGTCGGGCGGTTTCATGGCCCGTATTAGGATAAGGGACTGTTGTTTCCGTCAGCAAGACCGACGAACGAGAGATATCAACACGAATTCAAAAAGAAATACATGTTGATCAAGGAGGCTGTGGTTCTTTCGTCCTATTGGAAATACAACAATGTGGAAATTGTTTTCTGGTATATAATGCATAATTATCAGCATTACTCCTTGTTACACGAATGGCACTTATGTTACGGCGTGAATGGTACTAAACTTCTTGTCCCACGACAAAGGAAGCTCACTTAGTCTAACCGGTTCATTGATTCGTATCTTCAACCTCGTAATCAACTATATACTACGACGACCGCTAGTAGAACCCGATGCTTGCTTCACGCGTCACAAACGCCTCGCGCACTTGCAGCTGACTGCGTAACCACATTTTCTCCTTTACGTGAGACCGTTAAAACCATGGTCCTTGTTCAACGTATCGCGTGAAAGCTATCTGCGCGAGTTGACCACGGCAAATGGGCTCGTTATCCCGATGATCGCAATTATGAGCGACGGACGGCCGAACGCCAGCTGATAAGGAAATGTTCTTGCGCAAGAAAAAATTTGTGAATATGGGACTCGAGATATCAAACACGAGACGCTCAGTGAAGCTAGACTGAAGCTTAGTGACGTTTGATAACAGTTAAGAAATTCGAGAACTAATTGTTACACTACCTGCATCACACAACGTTTATATGATATAAAAATGTTTGTCACAACATACACGCTCTGCGAAAAATATCCCACTAAAAAAAAAAAAGAAGAGCAAGAGCTCCGGTAGGTGAAGTGTCGCGCATGTCGAACACGCTACGCATGTGTTACACACGCATACTGCCAAAAAACGGCATTTGTCAACATCGCTCGCGTACATTTTTACGGCGGCGTCACGCTGCCGCCATTGTTGTTTTCCTCCGGCCTCGTTTCGTCGTCTGTCTTCGCTGCACGCTCCACGGAGTGAAAATAAACGATCACCGCAAGAAAAATGGAACAGACAGAGAGAAAACGAATCGAGGCGCGAGTGACCGTCGTCTGTCTTCATTGTGTAACAAGATTCGCCTTAGGGAATCGTGTTAGCGCGCGTTGCCGGCTCTTGCCAAGTGTGAAACAGGAAGCTTCAATTGGGACGCAGCGATGCGAGGCATAGCTACGGGTGTTCTCGCGGCATATCGAGCACAGCGGTAATGTGTGCAGTAACTCCTCTTTGAGCTGTTCACTTTGTCATTTGCTTTGTCGGCCTGTATATATATATATATATATATATATATATATATATATATATATATATATATAAAGCTACTGCAGCTACAGAAGAAATAAGGTGAAGGGGTCGGTGGATAGTGAGATTTGAAAGTGTCAGACATGCTTGCCAGCTATAGGCCTTTCGCATTCCGAATATTATCCAAGCGAATTGTCGCCTCACAATTCATCTGCGTTACCCCAGAGTTATTCTTCGTCTTACCGAATAGGCTTCTTATCGGACGGTGACACGGATGCGGTATATGCCTTTTTCACTCGCAGAGAGGCAGTCTCAAAATCTAGACTAATAATGGCCAGGCTCACTGCGCACGCTGGACTAAAGCCGCTTGGCGTTGAGGTTGCTACGCTTGCAAAAAGTGGTGCATGATTTCGACTGCATTTCTGCGGCAATTCTACCGAAAGCAACTAAAACAACAGCACAAACAATTGATAACGGCTTTCATAAACATAGCCGCCTCGAGTTTAAATTCATTGCTACGTATTTAATAACACTGTTCGGCGATTTTTCATTGATATGCCTTTGAAATCGACAGTTTTTGGCGTATTAGCTAGGGCACTGGAGCTGGGAAGAGTGCTTCTCAAGCAACTCCTTATCGTAGCTATCCGTAGCGCATCAAGCCGAGAAGCTCTGTTATCCTTCGTACAGCGGTGCACGTAGTAGTCGAAGGGGAAGGTCGAGAGAAGGCGAGTATGTGAATATGCCCGTTAGCGATTCCTATTGGGGACTACACCACCGGATCGGAATTTTCTAGATCGCTTTATTCTCCCTGTAATACGGGATGACCGCCACTCCTATCCCGCCTATTAATGTTTCTGGCTCAGAAATAAGAAATAGGCGGAGCATAGTTGGACAACCTCGTGTTCCTTTCCTCTGTCCCTTCGACTTAATGTGCATTTGTAAACGCCGCAAAGAATCTGGCTCTTGTTTTTCTCCCCCGTAAATGACATCCGGCAACTGTTGGGAGTGAGCCTGACCTATTCGCTAGTTAGTATTTGTCATATTTATTTTTTTTATTTATAGTTTGCCGAAGCTTAATACTACGATGGCAGAGCGAAACAACTTTTGCAAATGCCAATTTTGCCGTTTTAGTCGGCAGACATAGAGCTGTCAGCGCGAAATGAAACATTTTTTTTACTCACCGCATTGTGGACTTTGTATCAAGGCCTATATTTCGCTTCGAGACATTATATTCGCCTGTATACTTAGTGCAAACAAATCCAGCGACATTTTACAGCACGCTTATCGGTCGTTATCCGTTTGCTGCTGCTTTTGTTTCACGAGAACTTCAATTGCTGATAAGCTCCAACAGTCAGTTCAAACTGAAACACGGTGAGAGGACGCGCATTCCGCAAAGGAAGCGCGTTGCATGGCCATCATCGGACGCGGTGACGAAATACCCGCTTGTCACTCGCTTCGTTATACACGCCTTTGTTCGCGAGCGTGTCGCCCCAGGAGTCGGTCACCGCTCCGGCAAGCTCGTCTCGGCAGAGTTGCGCAACGCGTCGGCTTGATCGGTCAGTAGAACGACAACGTCAAGCGCAGTCTCGATTAAAGTCACCTTCGTACATTGCGTCCAAAAAAAAAAAAAAAAAGAAGGATAACCAGTGGGAAACATACATTTGCAAATCGTTCACTTTGCCACGAAGTCATTTGTTCGTTGACAATATCCTAATCAAATAGTTCCTAGACCTTATCGTAAAGGAATAATGGATAAAGGTAATGTGGGATATGGTGTCTGCGCTGGCCATATTATAGACGGTTATCAAACTGTTTAACCCCCAAAGGAATGAAAGGACGTATACAAGCACCAGCTCGTTGACTCAATGCTAATTACTACTACTACGGCTGTGCATGCATGTTCGTTGGCAACGAAACTGCAGCAAAATACAGCTAAATGCTTCAAAAGTATGTTGTCTGCACAAGGGAGGAAAGAGAAAAGCAGAAGGCAGGGAGTTTAACCAGAATAACGTCCGGTTGGCTACCCTACACCGGGGAAAGGGAAAGGAGAAACCACAGATAACAGGGAGAGAGAGGAGGAAAGGAAAGAAGGAAATTAGCATTGAGTTCGCCAAAGTCCTCGAGAGGATAAGGGGACAACATGACTTAATTAGCCGACTGCTAAAACCTGCAGCACCAAGACGGTGACATAATGCGTTTCTCTCGGCGTGGGGCTCGGCATGCGGCTTTGAAAATGCGACCGACCACATGTGCGAGTGAGGGCGCACATGTGAAGGTACACAAATGCTTGTGCAAGGGCCTGCATGCACTGACTGAGTGTACAGAAGTACCACGTGGCTGCATCATCGAGAGTTCGTGAAACACGGCGTTGGTGCACAACGTACTATCGAGGCTCAGCGGGTTCTTGCACAACGTGAGCGCTCGTATCACATGAAGACACCGCCGCTGCGACGGGTTGCGCGTTAATGGAGCCAGACTACAGCATTACACGCCACTTCAATTTATGCGCCACCTGTACGATAGTACTACGGGCGGCTTTGCACCAAACGTGCCAACGAGCTTGCCCAATTATACAACAACGCTGCCAGCCGTAACTCCTAAGCGCGTGCCATGTTTCGGAGTTGGAAGCCGCGAAATGTATGTGAGGTCAGGTATGTTCACAGTAACAGCGCTCCCTGTCAGATTGATAGCCACACCGTTCGATCCTTCCTGTGTCAACGTATTAAGGCGTTGGCCACTCATTCTTGGGGGTACACATATGAGCCCGTTGCTCATTACAGGAGCCCGTCCAGCCGCTTGCAGAAGTTACCGGCGTTTGCGAATCGAACAGCTGACTTATAGTTCTGCATAGTTGGGCATGCTAAAGGGCCCGCTTCATCATCAAACCGAAATGAAAAGAGGATGATTGTTCTCATGTTGTTATGCCACAGCAAGAGATCTGCCTCTTCGAGTTGAAAAGGTGTATGTAAGGAAAAAAAATAATTCGAACAAATACCGCCACTCAGTGAGCTTCTGGGTGCTTTGCGCCCGACTATATATATATATATATATATATATATATATATATATATATATATATATATATATATATATATATATATATATATATATATATATATATGTGTGTGTGTGTGTGTGTGTGTGTGTAAAAGAGGCAGGACGTGTGCGACGTCCTGCAAAGCGGTACGACGTAATGTTAAAGCATTTCTATCGCCTTTACCGCGCAGTCACCATCGAACTTTTTTTTGCGCTTCAATTTCGCTTGATACGAACTACCCACGATACGTCAGTGCATCCGGTTTACCAAGTGGAAACCGAGCACCTGGTGAACTGCAGTTGCATAAGCCCCGGAGAACAGACGTCCTCAGCATATCATGGCGCTCCGTACGTCTGGGTTCATTCTTACGCAACAACGCTGCCTTGTTCAGGCACATGTGCGCGGCTTTACTGACAGGATATCTCTGAATCATCCCACTCTCAGCGGCATTAGCTGCGGGAGCGCGCTTAACGGGGTCCCGACGCACGATGTGGTTTCTGACAGGTATTGAGCTACGGATGCCATTTTAAGTTCTTCTACATCGAATATTATCGCTTTTTAAACGCCTCTTGTAAGCTGTTGTCCTGTCATTAATACTACAGACAGCAGCCGCACACCAGGGACATCAAGAATAAAAAACGAGTACACTAAGAATCATTCATAATACATAATCAAGAACGAATTCGTTACAGACACTTTCGATGCTTTACTCGTCCGCTCAATCAAGACCAGTACATTGCAGGCACATTTGTATGGCTGTTGAGCAAGCCTAATTGAGCCTATTGTGACCGCTGCAAACTGCAGGGAATAACGCAGGATTGTGCCAGAAACAATGTTTATTGGCAGCAACGTAAGAGAAAGATGGAACATCGGCGCGAGTGTGACAGCCTTTTATATCAGCAGCAATCGCGACACAGATGACGTCGGGTCCCGCCACGCACACACCTACACTGACGCGCGCGCACTGACACTGGTACAACTGCAGAGCCTATACGGGGCAAAATTGCGCCCACATCAGGGCACGTGGTAGATCAGTTTCAGCTTGATTTCCAAAAGCTTTTGTGCTTATTGCTCCTAAAAGCTTACATTTGATTCACCCGGCCTGCGGTGTGCTCGTCTGGGATTGTGCGCGTACAGATGCGCATGCTTTCTGCGCATGCACGCACGCCGCCTGAAGCGGAGGCCTGGGCCGCTATTTTATAGCGATGCCTTATGCCTTATTCTATGATATTCTTATCATCCACCACACACGGCCGCCTGATACCGTTGATAATGTGGGCAGACCGTCGCTCTGACCACTCGCCAAGCGCGAAAAGCCTGAAAAAGCATAGAATCGGAAAAGGCATCGCTACAACATACTGGCCCTGGGTGCTTAGAGCCATATGACGACACGCGTAAAGACGACGAGCACATTGGTAATTGTGCTTGTAAACAAAAGTGATTGATTGATTGATTGATTGATTGATTGATTGATTGATTGATTGATTGATTGATTGATTGATTGATTGATTGATTGATTGATTGATTGATTGATTGAGACATTAATTAAACTATCACTTTGTTAAGTTCAGCGTCCACAAGCAACGGTGTGGCCGGAGATGCGTTGAAATTACGTTGAAATCATGAACTTTACGCGAGGATTGCAAGCCGAGCATGTTCAGCGTTCCGCCCCCACTGGCGTGTGGTCTCCGCTGCCAGCAACCGAATCTGCCATCGCGTGTCGAGCAGCGGAATGTCATAGCCACCGGAGTCACAGCGGCTGATACTCGTAAACAAGATTGCGCTAAGCGCGGCCCGCAGCACCCCTTGAATTGTATAATCTCTCTGCCGCCGGGGCGCTGGCGTCACGCGACAAAGCGCTTGGACAGTGTGCTACCAGGAGTGTCGCTGGATTGCTCTACGCATCGGTCTACGCTGCAACGTCGAACAACCACTTCTAATAATAAAGTTGACACTCACAGGGACACGAACACAACACGAGCATTTCGTAACGGGCACGCGGTCTCCCGGGAACGAATGTTACGCTGTCTGCAGCATGCACACTGCCGAAGCTTTCGCCACCATAGGAACGCCCGGATACAACTCTTATCTCTCGATCCGCAACGCCACAAAACACAAGGCACCGTGTTGGCAAGTGAGGTGCCGCGCTGCGCAACCAGAATCGAGGTTCCACGAGCAAGGTGCGAAACGTTCGCACACATTATCGCCGCATCATGCCTCCACGTGGCATAGGAGCACGGTCGAGGCCGTGGGTGTGACGCGCTTTGCTCGCGAAACCCAATGCTCAATAAGTTCCATGCAGCATTGTGAAAGCCAGCTTACGCGCGTTCTTTTAGAAAGCGCCTGGACTCGAAACTGTTCCCCAAAGCGTCACCCCTGGACCGATTTGTTTATTTTTTTTTCATCTTGCTAGTAAAACTACGCAATTTCTGCGTTGAGGAGTCGCTCGAGAAACGCTCCTTTACTTCCACCTCTTTCAGGAGGCCCTAGGTATAAGTGATTACAATATTATGCCTCAAGAACCGCAGAGGGTGCCCTTGAACATGCAGTGACTGTAGTTTTGTTGAATGGTATGAGATATAAGGCACCGTTCACTTGGCTAAGCCGATCGAAAGGTTGAAATTAAGGCGCCATCTTTAATACGGCCGCAGTGATGGCATCCACAAATAGTTAGATTAATAAGTAAAACCCGCCCTCCTCCGTTCCCCTTTCACCGAAGGGTGACACTTTGAAGTTAATCCTCCGGGGGAGACCAGCCAGACTGGGACAACAAAGTCAGAGTCTTTCTCTTTCCGTCCGATGGTAGCTGAAAATTGTTTTTCAGGTCCACAATTTGAATACGTACACACTCATCTACGCAAGGTCTCCAGCGCAGGTCCAGAAACAAGAGTCAGTTCTTTACGTGCGTGCGATTGGCCGGCTACTCCGCTGAACGCTCATGGTTATATCGTAAACGGCTAGCGCGGCGACGCCGGTCAATCGCGTGTTGCGCTCGCGTGCAGCAGCGTTGCTCGCTCGGCACGTTACTGGCTTACACGTGTTGCCAGCTTCCCTCGGTGCTGATCCGTTTTAGCCATAGAGAGAGAGAGAGAGAGAGAGAGAGAGAGAGGGTGCAGCCGTTCAATGCGCACGTCTGGCGTTAGACCGGTGTACGTGAGCCAGTTTCCGCCAGTCGCTCAGGTGTAGTCCGCAAGCAGTTCTGCAACATGAAGTGCTTAAATAATTGTGACACGACAAAAAAAAAAAAAAAAAAACACTGTAGCTTCGCAAACCCAGCGTCAAGCGTTATGGAATTTTACGGTGATGGCTGAATACGACTACAGAAAGAAAGAAAAGGAAGAAGTAAAGCTTGCATTAGGTACAGGCCGGACATTTCAAATCTGCGGGTGTTCATTGAAGGCTGTATGCTACGTAGAGGCGTCGAGCACCACAACATTGAGCAACTGCCTTCCGTGCGTGCCACTGACTGAAAATTGTGGAATTCAGTTCCATAATAATTAGAACGGAGATCCCAAACCAAACGCGCGCATTCTTACTATATTCATTTACTTACTTACATCGAACAGCCTCAATGCACTGCCGAGGTGTAGTTCTGGTTGGGTATAGCGATGTCCCTGTGTGTATCTGCGCCATGTATACTGTGTTCGTCGTTTCACCCGCCGCGTTGGATCAGTGGGTATACGATGTCCTGTTGCCGAGCCGCAGTGAAGGGCGTGGTTCTCGACAGCGACGGCAGCGTTCCAATAAAGGCAGAATGAAAAAATAAATAAATAAAAGAAACGCTTCGGTACCGTGCTTTGAGTGCACCTTTAACTCCAGGTGGCCGTAACTATTCCGGTGTTCCCTATTACGGCGTCCCTCGCAAACCACTGTGCAAATTCAAATAGTTGAAACACCACAATTTAATTCTTCGTCTTTTCGAGCTGTGTATATTTTAAGAACATAATCTTCTACGCCGTTCTTCACTTCATGCTACGCACGCATCTACGACTCACAATACGTAGACTGTTCTCCACGAACTCGAGCAGCTCATTTAAAAATTATGGGGTTATACGTGCCAAAACCGCATTCTGATTATGAGGCACGCCGTAGTGGAGGACTCCGGAAATTTTCACCACCTGGCGTTCTTAACGTGCACCTCAATCTAAGTACACGGGTGTTTGCGCATTACACTTCCATCGAAATCGAGCAGCTCATTTCAGACGTCCCGCATACCTATGAGTTCATGCGAAAAGCAAATATATATAAAGTGTTCCTATAGAATGTGATCGCAATGTCCATCGGACAGACGTGTCAGCAGAACACGCCGCGACATTAATTGAGGAATGCTGAGCACGCAGCGCGTTTGTGTTCCTCGGGAACGGTCTCGCCTTCCGTACAGATTAGCCCCCTGCAAAACTCTGATATAGCTATGGGACACAACTGCGGCAACTTTGTCACAACATGCGGCCCGAAGTTCGCCTCCTAAAAACTATCGCGCTTACCCTGTTCGCTCGCTCGACGCAATCACCGCGTTCCTCGCTTGACAGCGAACGTATTTGTCCACGAAGTTCTGCATCTGTGACGGGAGGTTGCGGGTGGAACGCGCAGAGGCTCGCTCAAACTTACAACAACGGCGTGACGGGAAAAATATTTCAGTGCTTGGAAAAGATAGTCCTTGAATCGAGTATCCTATACGTCGCGGCATGACGAACTAACTACGCGCCAGGAGAATTTATCGCTGTCTTCCGGGAACGCCGTTCTGTTTGTATATTTTATTTTCTCCTCATTTTCACTGCTCATTGCGATGGCCGACATCCCTACCGCAGACGACGTCTGTGACTCACTGCGAATTGCGCAGCAGGAACAATTCCGCGAGTTATTCGTACGAGTCCGGCATCACAGTAAAGAACAAAAAAGTTGAAGCCATGGCCGTAAAATCGCGCTTGGTGGAACCTAATAGTCTTCGTTGGGGGAGCCTTACATCCTAGAAAGTGACAAGACTTTGCCCTCCAGCTACGAAGATGTGTAAAGAAGCAGATGCTTCATTTGAAAACCACTTTTCGAAAGAAGAAAAAAGGATAAGAGAAAAAAAAAAAGCAGTTGTATAAACAAATGCCTCCGGTTCGTCGACTGTCCCATATGATGTCATAGCTCGAAGCTGCCTTGTCTAGGTGGCCAGCTAATTGGGTAGTGTGTGCGTGAATGTTTATGTATGTCTCCGTGTGTGTGTCATAGCTTAACCTTTCCAATTAATTTGCTAACCATTGCCTTGCAAATGTGTACCGTGGTGGCTTTTAAGGCACGAGCACGCTTGTTGACGATTTCCCATCATCGACAATTTGCGTTGGTTGAAGGATTGAAGATTCTCGATCACAGGCACACGTCTGTGCCACCTCTTTATTTTCTCTCTCTACGCTTATTTTGAAGAAAACGCTCGCTGCAGCGTCGCATCGTACATCTTTCCACGAAACTCGATCACGCTTGTGTTCCTCTTCGCATGTGCTATGTTAGATCAATGTTACGCGAGTCATGTAAGTAGTGTATTCCCTCACAAATGTGCGTATGAGATGCTTTATGTGACCTAGCCGCGAAGAGAAGTTATAAACAGAATCGCTAACTTCGTTGGTGAATGTCTGGCTCTGAAATAACCAGAAGTTGCTAAAGAGTAATCACGCAGAGAGAAAGAGATAGAGAGAAGGTAGCTGAACTTACGTTAGCTAGCCGCACGTGCACAGCGCTGAGTTAGGCAACAGCTGCAGATCGTTGCAGGGAAGAAAAAAGAAAACTAATATAACAGAAACCACTAGGCGGCACGTGACTCGTGTAAACACTTTCGCCAGCATGGAGAGAATAGCCGCAGAGCGGGTTATTCTCTCCATGCAGGCGCTACTTATGTACGACGCATTTGCAGACGCAATGCAGACGCTATTTTTATGTACGACGCATTTGTGAATGTGTGTGATGAGGCGAACTCTCAGAAAGAGCAACGAGGTTAAGAGAGCACTGAGTCTGTTTATTTATTAAACACATTGTCGAATGTAAGAAAGGAGATGAATAATAGAGAGAGGTAGGGCTCAGTGACTCACGGCCAATGCATTGTATAGAAAAACATAAAAATAGGCCGTAACACGAATGTGAAGCGTGCATTCTTCGAAACAGAGACTCATTCCAGACATTAAAAGAAAATGTACTTCAAGGCTGCGCTGCTGTAAGCTCTGCTTGTGCACATGCGTGACGTAACAGTAACGCGTAAAAACCGGGTGGTGACATGTATCTACGCACGGTTTCTTTTACAGGCTAATCTACAAAGCCGTCACTGCCACTCAGGCCCCATCTGCGGTTTTCCTACAAGTATACTTGTAGGAAGATTGCAGATTGGGCCTGAATGGCAATACTTATTCCAACATTGCGAGGATTGGTCTGATTCTCTGGTCTGATCTCTGGTCTGGTCTGGCATGACAGTCTGGTCTGATTAGTTTGTCGTGCCATTACAATCATCCGCTGCAGCAAAGACTTCGTAAGAAGGGGTCATATTTGATTAGCTTTCACACTAACGCAATTTCAACGTAATTTCATTTAAACACCACCGTGTTCGCTCAGTGGTTCCGGCGTTCGGCTGCTGAGCTCAGGATGCCTTGTTCGATTGTTCGAGGACGGAATGCGAAAACGCCCGTGTGCGTAGATTTAGGTGAACGTTAAAGAAGCCCAGGTGGTTGAAAGTAACCCCTGTACGTGCGCCTCTCATTGCCCGCCTGCTGTTTTGCGGCGTTAAAAACAAACACCACCTTGAATTAGGATAACGATTCGCGCGATTTGGTCGACGGTCGCATCGGTGATTCGCACTGCATTCACGACCCATAACAACATTTATTTATATTTATTAAAGGCCTCACGAGCGTGCGTGCGTTGTCCAATGCAAAAGAAAGAATTTCTTTTTTCTTCTTTTGCTTAAAGACAACCGCAAGGAACGCGTCATTCGGACATGGCGATTACTAGTTCGCGTTATACGTGGCTGCTCTTTTAAATAACAGTCGCTGTTTCATAAAGCGGAAACATGTCGTGCGACGTGAAACAAAGAAGTGGCAACATTAGCCGTCGTAATTAAATTATGGGGTTTTAACGCGCCAAAACCACGTTACGATTATGAAGGACGCCCTAGTGGGGGGACTCCGGAGTAACTTTGGCCGCCTGGTTCTCTCTCTCTTTTTTTTTTTTTTTTTTTAACGTGCACCGGAATCTAAGTACACGGTTTTTTTTTTTTTTTTTTGCATTTCGCCCCCATCGATATGCGGCCGCCGAGGTCGAGATTCGATCCCGCGACCTCGTGCTGCCACGGCGGGTGCCGCAGTGGTTTTATGCCGTGTTATGCGACTAACGCGGCAGTTGCTTTCTATGCGGCTGCCCGGCACATTAGTAACGCCAAGTCGGCGCAGTAAGGTCAAACTTTCGGAATAGGCTTCGCCGCAAAAGCTGTTGACGCGCGACAGCGAGGACCACGTGGTCAACGCGGCGCCTAGGTGGCGCGCCGCTGGCGAACGACACCAGCACGCGCTCCCCGTCGCCGCAAAAATGCCGCGGCGTCGTCGCTCGGACGTTCGTCGCGCTATCGGCGTCTTCATTCGGTCGCGTTCTTGTCCGACCGCGTGCGCGTGTCATATTTCTGTGGACGACGAAGAATGGCCATTGTTCCAGCCGAAAAACCCGCGGTGAAGGGAGGCCGCGATGCGTGGGGCGGCAGGCGTTATGCGCTGGCAGCACGCATCGCCTGTCGTCCTCGTCTTCGAGGTGTTTTCGCTGAGGCGGCGCGGTCGGGCTTCTCTCGGCTGCTCGAGAGAGATGGGCTGCTCGAGAGCGTAGACGAGAGACTTGGACGCAGCTGGAAAGTCCCGCACTGTCATTTAAAAAGAAAAGAAAAAAGATCTGAATCAACGGTGCACTTGTGACTGATGTCGCGTGCTGTCTGTCACGAGAGCCTCACCTCACGGGCTCGTTTGGTTGCGGCGATTGCTGGGAATCACAGAAGACGGCGAAGCTCAGCTCAGCACCGAAAGGCGACGGTTGTTACTCATACTGGCTGTCTTTTTTGGCTTTTGCTTCTTTTACCTTGCTGTTGCGGTCTCGTTATGTTTGTAGAAGAGCCCTGTAGGTGCTTGCGAAATTATGGCTTATATGGTCGCGTACAACAGAAGTTCAATATCGCAGATGTCGCGGGGTATGGTATACGCCGAGCGAGATGTGGCTGCGTAATTGCGATACAAACATGATTTCAGCACGAATAATGGGTATTAGGTAAGTCAATAAACTAAATCTAAAAAGAAAAATTGGTTGCGGGGAAAATCGTAAATTGTAAGCGGTGTTACGGTGCACTGTGTGCGGCGATGAAGGAAACGGATGTGCAATCGCCTGAAACATGACGTGCCTAATCGTCACGCTCGTCCACCTGAAAATATTTGCCCGTAGGTTGTGTGCGACGGGATTATGCACCAGTGTAAATCCCCCTTTATCCTCCGTTCAACCCCTCTACGCCAGGGAGTGATTTCTCTCAGAATTCCTCTGTGTGTGTTGACTAGTGTGCTGACCCGACGTGACCTACGCTCTCCACCTCTACGCCAGTGAGTGGTTATTCTCCGAATTCCTGTGTGGATTGGCAGAGAGGGGGTTTTCTCCGTATTCGTCTGTGTGCGCTGACCAGGTGTGTGTGCGTGTGTTCGTGTGCGTGTGCGTGTGTGGCGGGGGAGGGGGATATAACGTATCGCTACGTGTTGATGGACTAGTTATAGATAGTTCGTGCTGCTTATAAGGTCGACAAGACGCGAAAACTAAACGAAAAAAGAATGACATGAAGGGAAAGAATGTTCTTCCGGCTCCGATCGTTTATTTTTTATTATACTTCTTAAGGTTTCGCGTCGTTTACACCGTAACAGATGTGGCAATGTCTTCACCTAGATTTATATGTGAAATTGAGGTATAATGAGATCTCCGGAACTGAAAGCACCTTCGCCTCCAAGAGGCGAGGGGTGGCCTTCTTTAACGACCGGCGCGTGTCGCGAACGCATCCTGCACAAACCGGGCAGAATGCACTACGGCTGTCTGCATGCCTTGTAATAACGGCGCCAGAACATGCCATTCTGTCTCCGCATCTTTGTGCGAATGGAAGAATGCCGGATGTGGCACCCAACGAGACCTGAGCGAATCGCTGAGGTCTCGCTGAACGGTGAGAAGTGGGTCAAGTAACGAGCGCGTTTGTGGGAAGAGTAGAGGGGGGAGGGGTTAGGGGGGAGGGTAGGCGCCGCAATACTAAGCACGTGTCCACGAACCGCTTTGACGGTCGCACGTGCATGCGCTTACACATTCCAGTACCGCGGGACAACCGCTTGTTCTCGTGAGAACATCCTCCTCGATATGGCCTAGTGAACGATGGCACCCACGAAGTGAGATACGAATGATAGGCAGGCACTCTCGAAGAGCGACAATCACCAAGGCATTGCGTGCGCAAATGACGAGTAAGCACTGCAATTTCTGGCAAATCGGTGTATATGCATCACATATGAACGTGACCACCGCGTCGTTATACGTCAATGGAAGCTCCAATCGCGGCATATTCTCGTTTCTAGACATGCCGACGCCGATTGGGTCGATGTCCTTATTGTAGCGTCCGTCGTCTTGCACGGACGCACCACTTCAGCAGTTGTAGTATACGAAATCGTGCGATATAGAGTCGGCCATTTCGGTAATCAGTGGAAATGAACATGGCCGGGGCTGGGAGCCGGAGGTGGGGGTGCCCTCCTCCATCCTGGTTACGGCCCTCTCACTGCCTGTTTGAAGAGTTTGCCGCATCGCCTCTTGGCAAAGTTTAGAGATGAATTTACACGAAGCTGCGTTTCCTGTTCTGCACTTTGCGCTGAATCTCGCTATTAGTATAGGCCACTTATAGAGCCATATAAAAAGGCAAGCCAGGAGCTGCGCGCTTGATACAGAAAGAGAAAAAAAAAAAAACTTGCACGACTCTTAAGCTTTGCCTTTAAGAGTGGAACGTGACAGCATTCAATGATCCCCGACTGCTTCTCACGGTTCCCGGCAACTGCAGCTTTTGTAACAAATTTTTAGCAGGAAACGCTGGCGGCGAACGCTATGCACGAAAGTGAGCTTTCTGGTAGAAACGCGGCCTCTTGCGTGGGCCGATCCCAGAGGTATACTCCACAGCCGCGTCAAAAAAAAAAAAAAAAAATAAAACATCGTTTTCAGGTATCTGTTATTGTTTCGCGCTTTGAATATTTAAGTCTGAGAAGATTTAACGTAAAAGATGCGCTGTCGGTGTTTCGTTTCATGACATCTGTTTGTGGGCTATCATTCTCAAAATTCCGAGGAATAACTTTGTCAAGAATGTAAGACAAGGTATGAGCAACTTTAGTGATAGAATGGCGTGGTAATATAACCCGCGTATACCGCATGTCATATAGATAGATATACGTGGCATATACATACACCTAATGTATACGGCAATACGGCATCACGGACAAGTCCGCCGATGCCGACACCGGATTTTCCGCAACACTGACCCCTCAACGCTATCGCGTTAAAATGCAGAGCCGGCGTACTTTAGGCGCGACGCTTATCACCGCGCAACGCACGAAAGGCGAGAGACCTCACACCAGCATCCATCGTATCTGCCTCGGCGTCAGCCGTTCATCCTGGCCCACTTTCTTTGCTCTTGTTCGTGCACGTGTAAGAAGTATCCGACCGTGCGAGTGGGCCCCACCGTTGAGAGCGCGGCATCAGCCCACTTAATTCGATGGGTGAGCGATTACCTGTACCTTGACAAAGATATCAGTCAGGTGTGCGTTGGAGGACATTAGCAGCCATTGACGACGCCTTATGCACGAGATCGCTACACGCGTATCGTCCGCATGAGGCATCAGACGGGTGAGGTGTGGGCAATGTGCGCTGACGACTGGAATAGAAAAGCGGGGGCGACGTTTCGAGGCAAGAGAATAAAGAGGCACGCCTCCCTGCTCGTGGAATTGCCGCAGGCTTTGGCCTTGTCGCAAAGGCTGTTATTTATTAATCAGCTCTTTTGAGGCTAGCGAAGGTGTGGTGAAGTAACTGTACATTGCGTATTCGCATGTGCGACACTTCTCTGTTTAGCCTTTTCTAATATATTCGCCCCCCCCCCCATTCTCATTACCCTCCCGTGCTTCTTGTGCGTGCGTAAGGGGGGAGGGAAGGAAGGAAGAGGAAGGAGTTGGTGGCTCTACTTTCGAATGTCTTCGCTTCATTTTTGAGGATGGCGTTGGTGCCCGCACTCTGGCTCGGGACAGCCGGCTCTTATAGGTATAATATTCACCTCGCGTGTTTGCAGTTAAAAAAGTTAAATACTGCACTTCGAAAAACTGCGGGGCTTGGAGTTGTCGCTTTGACAATTGCTAAGTTTGCTCGATGACATGTTATCAAAGGTGGCGACCCACACTGCCTCATTGACCCTGCAGAAAAGAAAGACTGGGCGTCGCGAATGCGGGAGGCCCTAATTTTCTAAATAAGTGCTTTCATAAAGCTAATTTTAATGTCACTGTTATTTATCAAAGCTTGCATGTTTTATGAGCTTGTATCAGAGCTTTTATCCGAGGCGGCATGTTGTCCCTTACATTGAACTAGGGATAACGTGACACAACTATAGTCCATTGACCCAAAAGCGAGACAAGGTGAATTAATTAATTAATTAATTAATTGAGTCCTTGATTACTTGATTGATTGATTGATATTAAGGCCCATATGCCGCAGCGGGGTTTCCAGGTCGATTTCGGCCATCTGGGTTTCTCTTACATGAGCCTAAATCTTGTAAATATACGACCCTGCTTGCTTCCCGTCTCGACCCGCAACTTTGTGTTCAGCAGAACACCTCAACCGCTAAACTACGGTGGTGGGTCAAGGAGGCGTGCTTGGACACGATCAAAGGCTGTCACGGCCCTTCACGACGATGCTGGCATCGAGACACAGTTTATGGGTGCCGCATAGGCGCTTTAATTTCTGCTAAACAGGTAGTTGCGACACTTTGCACTGCATGTATACAAGCCAGTAAAGCGTCGAATGTCCAACCTCTAAAGGTGTCCTAAAGCTACCTGCGACAGCCGGCCAGTGCGTATACCAATTAACAGGCAAGAAGGCAAAGGCCTCACTGGCGGATAACTAGCATTCGGGAGACGTACATCACCCGCGATTATCACGGCTTTCGTTGCAATTACGCGACATGCACACCGCCGGAATGTGCGGACTCTGTCATTACAGGGGCGCGTGTTAAAAGGAGCAACGCCTCCGTCCGGGCGTCGCCTATTTCGTACGGGCAGAGCCGCACGAGCGCGCGCGCTGCGCGCTATATGTGTGCGGTCCACACCTGTTCGTGCGTTAGCGCCCATGCAGGTAGCTCGTGTCAGCGTGCGAAGAAACGCGCCAGACAACGGTAGGGAGGGCTTCGCCGTCTTTCAGCTGCCGCGTTAAGAGCTGGGGTACGCACAGAAGGCTATCTATATATACGTGGTTCGCGAGGAGGCCCTCTATAGCGTTCGCATCCCCTTCGATTACATTTTAATGGTCCTGCGTGTGTTCTTGTGGGTAGGAACGTGACCGGTTTTCCAAACTCGTGCTTCAATCGCGCCGCTGCGTGGCTTTCACTTACCGCCACGGGAGAACTGGGCGCGCTACCACGCACGTATGCGCGCATGTCTTGCAGTCGCGGAGACGGGGTAGAAGGGAAAAAAACGAAAGCGATGAATGCCGGCCATCAAGCGATCTAGCTTTAATGGCGTCAGCTTCACG
Organism: Dermacentor andersoni; assembly: GCF_023375885.2. Taxonomy (NCBI): domain Eukaryota; kingdom Metazoa; phylum Arthropoda; class Arachnida; order Ixodida; family Ixodidae; genus Dermacentor; species Dermacentor andersoni. The sequence continues at coordinate 83,744,276 of NC_092815.1, read as the reverse complement.
TGTTGCGCAGCACGACGCTCTTAATTCAAGGGAGCATTTTGCCTGCATCGTATTAAAATATCCCCGGCTGCTAAGTGGGGAGCGGATAGTTTCTGTGTGTGGAAGCATCGGCACGCTGTAGGCGTGTTGCCGTTAGGAGAAACACGTGGAACGCTATGTCGCTTTGGATCCACATCTAACCTATGTTTGCAAACTTTACTATGCTGAAATTCAGGAGTTTAGGGTGCAAAAGAATGAACGCATTGACTAAACGGGCATATGTTTCGCTCTCGGTGCTTTTGCTTCATTTAGAGCGATGCTCCCTTTGCTGCCTTCTATAACACAATGTACAAGATGGGGCAGAACTTGGGGCACTTTAGGGGAGGTCAACATATCAAGCACGCATTTCGATTTCGATCACGCGCCCTCAACATGTTTTTCATATCATAAAGCATTAGTCCGCTCGGATCTTGCTGTCACGCATGACCGACAGACGCAAATTCTGCACTTGAAATTCAAATGTTGTTCGAGATGCACGTTGAACACCCGGGCAGTTTATTGAAACATGTGGGCAAGCCGAGGCGTAGCATATTTTCTTTTTCTTTCCTTTTTACCCAGTAACCAAAATCTTAGTAAACACGCAGAATGTCATGTCTCTCCTTTCCCGAAGCGCCTGTCAGACGCATGCTTTCCCCAACAAACGAGACATGATTATTACTGCCTGGCCTGCTGCCCATCCGATGACGACCTAGTCCACTGATGGAAAGAGACAGCGCGCAAACCTTCCCTCAAGCAACGCCATACCAAGAAAAATAACAACAAACAGCAGCAACAACACCATTACACCCGTGTGGTGAAACGCGCGATCTTACCGAAACCGAACAATGGGTCCTCCGTCATCACGAAGGAACCCTGAAGGAGCCCGTCTGACATATCTTGGCTCGGAGGCACGAATTCTAGGTGAGGCGACGAGCGCAGACCATGCATAGGTAGCGTGCTCACGTGTAAATATGAGCATCTATGTGTGTATACCTATGAATTTAGTGAGTATTGTTTCTCACACCTCTTCTTAACAGCACGCGGTCACAGTAGCGTGGGGATCGCCCTTTCTTGGGGCAGGCCGCCGTGGCCCTGCCATAGCTCTGTTAATTATGCCACCTAATCGGCAGCACACATCTCGATGGCACAGGCACGAGCGAGCCGCATATGTATATATTTCTATTTGCCTTGTATTGTACGTATACGGGAACGCATATATTCTACATGGGTGACGAAGAACGGACTGCCATGACCGCAAGTACGTGGCGGTCTTAATAGTGGTCTCATTTTTCAATTACAGAGCCTTGAACGCGACGTATATACGTGCACGCGGTGCACGTATAATCGGTGCATTCACGCATGCCTATATATATATATATATATATATATATATATATATATATATATATATATATATATATATATATATATATATATACACCTGAGTGTGCGTATACGCACATGAACATACACAAGAGAGGAACACGTACGTCCTGTGGTCCCGCGACTTGCGTGGTTTAGTTCCTGTCACGCAGTCCGCAAGCTGCGCGAACTTACAGAGCGCGGGCGTGCGGGAAGTGGGGGGGGGGGGGGGGGGGAGGAACGGGGAGAGCCAGAAAGCAAAAGACAAGAGTGCGTATACCGAGGAGAAAGTGAAAGATGAATTGCTCCGCAATTTATGGACGCACGATTGTCTAATGGAAGGTAGGCGCCGTGAATTCATATTCATGAGAGCGGCAGCACACTGTTCTAGAAGGTACACACAAACGCCGACGTCGGTCTGCGCTGAGCAGCACAAATATTGGGGAAAGCGAATAAAGGCAGGGCGCGTAATTGAGCGCCGCCAGCGCATACACCGATCCCTAGCCTAGGCTCTGCGTGTCGGTGATCGACGTTCGCGTACACACAAACGGTAGCGAAGCGGGGCCAATTTGCTTATCGGCAAACGAGCGTATAGAGACGTCAGGAAAGCGCGACCGGTATATATGGCTCGGTGTTCTCACGCGCTTGCCAATGTGTATGTGGGCGACGTTGCAGATTGCTTGTATATTAAACGCCGGCGGGAGCACCGCGAAGAAAGTCGTATGTATATATAAGCCGACGTTGAGCTAATTTTTCACTTCGTAATTTTATTAACTCGTGCACGTGCTTCGAATTTGATTTTATCGGCGCGTGCGCGTGCTTTGAATGTGATCCGCGTGTGCGATCGCCTTTAAATTAAGAAGTGATGCAGGAGGGGACACGGTCGTTTTGTTTCCGTGACCTCCGCCGCATGCGAGCGCAGGACTCAAAGCCCCAACTTTGCAGTTGGCAGCCATATTTCTCGGCAGTTTGAACGATAAGAAGTCTCGCCGTGCGATGCATATCCATACGCGTAAGCGGTAAAAAAAGGCTCCAGGCACTAAAAGCCCCATTGTTCCAGTAGCACATCCATTATTTTTTCGCCTATAGCAAGCAGTAAACCATTAGTTTCTGCGCCTGCAGACAGCTGCGGACTACAGAAGGCAGTCTGCTGCTGAGTGGAAGGTCAAGCTGCAAAAGCACCACCGTCTACCAATATTTTCACCGCTCCTTTCAATTCCGCCTATACGCGCTATAGCACCTTTCTTCAACTTCGTCAATGACGGATGTATACTTGAAGCCCATCGTGTTGTTCCCAAGGACGTCGTGAAGCATTGAATATATCTGTCGAACGTGTGACCTAATTCAAGCCCGAAATGTTGCTTAGGGGCGTTCTGAAACCTCATATACGAAATCTAGTGGTTGTTGATGCGCATGCCGTTGGAAAGTCGACAGTATTCGTTTGGGACGTTGTAAAAACGTCAGCGTAGAACCTTAAAGTGTGTGATCTACTTCAGGTCCATTGTGTTCTGCTAGTAATTTGTAAGTTGTGGAGGAAGCAGCTCACTGCTAGCGTCGTGGAATCCTGCGTCCCTGAATTTTGATATTCCGATTGAGAATGTCGTGAGACTTCGAGTGAGTAACAACCGCACTGTTACATCGCTGAGGTCCATACTTGGGACCCTGTGTGACCTCGATCGTATGCAGCACTCGGATGTGTGACTCATGTTCTTTGTTTTTTTTTCCTTCGCAGTTGTTCGGCAACACAGTGCTGGCTGTGGTGACCTTCGACCGGGTCCCAAACTTGGGTTATGCCGCCGCCTTCTGGGGATGGGCTCTGGCGCTTATGCTGGGCGTGCTGGTTGCCGGCGGTGTTTCCGGTGAGCGTCGGGGCACTTTTCTTGCTTGCTATTCCGATACTCACACTCACTCGCAGATCTAGACGGCTGCGTGGCATTTGCAAAGGACGCTGTAAGCGGCATCCGGTGGATTAAGCAGGCATTTGTCACGCGATCCGCTAAATAACGAGAGCAAATGAGGAACCTTTATGCGGAACAAGGCCTAATGCCTCTTTGTTCCCGGTGCCAAGAAACACGATCGCCCTCGCAGTAACCCAACCTGAAAGCGCGCCATACCGCACCGAACAAAAGAGCAGTAAGTCTCGCGTCACAAGGCGGACGGTGTGTTCGCCAAGGTTAAGTACGTGCCGCTCGCTCTACGTCACTGAGGCACTTTGACAGCACCTACATCTTCTACACGCAAGCGTACCCTGCGTACAGCCCCTTGTTCTGAGGCGGCGTTCCTTATACGCCGTATGCATCTGTCAAAACTGCGTTGTTCCTACCGGCCTTGCTTGCTTCACGCTCTCATTAAAGCTGAACATACTAAGTAGAGCTAAGTATAGATGTTCGAAGCGCGATCAGGCTTTTCCCTCCTACAACTTTCTGCAGGTTGTACTGCACCTTTTTTCGTGTTAATAAGGCGCTGCAGGTACTCGGTTCTTCGTTGAGCAGAACACGCTCTGGCGCGGAGATATACGCAGCGCATGGGACACACGCATTCGCACGTCTATTACGCATTGAATGGCAGACAGCGCTAGCGCCACATTCCTTGGAAGCCTAGCGCACCGCTCCCGGAGTTCTGTAGAGTCACATATGGAAACGAACGTCGGCACGTACATTGACGCGTACGATATTAATGATACTGGCGAACTAAACCTGCAGATCGTCGTTTCGTTCCCTCCTACTGTTTCACTGTTCAACCTCAAGAACGTCATATGCCTCACAAAAACAGCTGCAGTCGATTAAACAGATCTTCTAGGCAGCGTTCTCTGCTTTGATGTTTCGCAGTGCACGTTTCAGAAATGCGGTATGCAAGAAGTGAAATACAATAAATGCATCCCGCCGGGGATGCGAGCGAAGCACAGAAATAGTGAAATATAAACCATATATCTCACTGCCTGACGCCAAGTTTGTTATACCTCTTCTCGCGGAGGAATGTTCGATCAACATCACTGACTGGCGCGCTTCCCCCCACAACAATGCCAATCGCCTTCCGGCAAGGTTGAGGTTCCTGCAACAATGGGGGAATCGGGCTCAGCTTTTTGGCCGTCGTGAAATGAAGGCCTGATATTGTGGCACGCGCTGTCGTGTATTCGCCATTAGCGGTTTATATACTCATCGCAGTCTACATCACGGCCGCTTGTGTTTATGACTTTGTTTACAAACTCATTGTGGCGCAACTTGCATTTGCCTTCTATATTGATATGTTCATGGGTGTATATATGACAGGGTGCTGCGGATTTCTGACCCTATGACGTGGTTGCTTCTTCTTTTTTCATTTTCTTACATATAGCTTTATATTGTTGTTTCTGCTATGGGAAAAGGAGTAGCCGTCACCATTCTAAGGTGACTAGGTCTCTTTCTTTTATTTTCATTTAAATAACAAAACAAAAATAAGAGAACGGCTCGCAAGAACGAATGACTTATTTTCACTTTTCTTCTTTCTTTCAACTCCAAAAACAAAGGTGTCAAAAAGCTATGTGCGCGGTGCCTATAGTTTCCATATCAACCAGAAATCTCACAGCAGTCCCTGTTGTATACTGGGTGTTCAAAATCAAGCTTTATGGTTTTCTCAAAGTGAGGAACTGGGGGGCGCGCGAAGACTATATCTGTGCCTATGGTCATGCAAGCTTCAGCTATACCTAGGCTACATTTTGTCTTACATATCTCTCGTCACTATCGTCGACATGGCTTAATTGCTTGTCGCCCGCCGGTTCTCACCACAAATGACCCTCTTTTTCAGATGATACGATAAAGTGCCTATCCAGTGGAAGCACTTCTGCTGGCTGCTGCGGGGGCTAGACTTAGTTACAGTGCAATCGCTCGTTCCATCAGGCACCATGCTGTGGGTGACGCACGGTTCGCTGTTCACGTTGTGTCTTAAGCTCTTCCGTTATATGCTATAGTGGTACGAAAAGACCTCACTTCATTTATTAGTATTTCAGCTTATCTTTCCATCACCATTTTACCGCAATTAACGAATGTATCTTAAGCCGGGCCATGACTATCGCACTGCCTACGTTGAAAATGATAAACAAGATTATCGGCATATATTTATTTAAATGCGACGTACATTAGGAAATCAAGTCCTCTTGCATCAGACGTTTATGATTTTACGTCCAAAGCATTGCCACTCAAAAAGTTATAGTTGAGTCGATGCAAACTGTAATTGGTCGCACTAAGCTTTCGTTACCGATAACGATAGGAGCACTCTGGTGGCCATAAAACTTGCTCCGCTTCTCAATGTTGTTTGAGAAGAGCGAGTTCACACCTGTCGTCTACCCCACAAGATGCGAGACACTGCACAAGTTAGAACAGCATTGTTCAGTTGAAGTATCAAGGAGCAAGTGCCTTTGCGTTTATTGCAAGAGAACACCTCGTTTCTTCTCCACTTTGGTTACGCCTTCCGGCTTGATCTTTCATAGTAGTAACAAGTGGTAGCAGTGTTAGTATGATTAGATTGCACGTTGGATGACCTCTTGTCCGTCTTACTCGTCCTCTTACTTGTCCGTCCAATATCCAGTTAAAGAATAGGATGTAACCAAAATGCCAACGAAATTACTGGCGACTTGCTAATGAATGGCTGCGTATATCACGGGTTGCACGCGACAAAAAGAATACGTTGCACGCACCCTTAAATCAATGACATTAATGAATTCTCACCTTCAATGTCTGCGTGCTGTGACTTTGTAGTGTGTTGTACCACTCTAGCTCATTCGTGTAACTAGCAGTGGTAGAACAAGACATGTCGCTACAGCTCCAACGATATTCCCCTTTAACCATACCTGCCAACTCTCCCAAATTTTTCGCGATGTTTGCGAAGTTAAACTGATTTTACGATGTTACGAATGTCGCGTCAAGATGAAAAAAAACACATAAATTATGGGGTTTTACGTGCCCAAACCACGATCGTATTATGAGGCACGCCGTAGTGGGGGACCATCTGGCGTTCTTTAACATGCGCCTAAATCTAAGTAGACGGATGTTCGCGCATTTCGCACCCTTCGAAATGTAGCCGCCGTCGCCGGGATTCGATCCCGCGACCTGGTGCTTAGCAGCCCAACGTCATAGCCACTAAGCAACCACGGCGGTTCGTCAAGGTTTACGAAAAATAGGTTCAGTGCGGAAAAACGATCTTAGATTTACCGGAGAAGGGGCGGTGCAAGGTGACAAAATAAAAATGCATAGAAGAAAGACATTTTGCTTGTAACTGGGTCACCCTTTTGCCGGCAGCACTATTCGCTATATGCTAGAGCGATACTTTCTTCGAGCATGTTTATTCAGAAGATTTATTGAATTAGACAAAACCAGCAACAACGAAGACGCTGGAAAAGTCGCTGTGATCTAAAAATGATGTCTTGTTTGTCAGTCTGAAGGGAACTAATCGTTAAATATTCATGCCAATTACTCGAATTAACCTCTCCCTCCTTCCTTACTCCTTGGCATGTGCGCAGAATTTTCACAAATTTTGTAGCTCACAAGTTGGCAGGTATGCCTTTGCATGCCACTGCTAATCACTTCTAGCCTCCGTTATCCTGTACTATGATGCTCATTGCGAGCTAAAACAAAAGGGGGATAGCGAAGACTAAAAACGGCGCAGCGCAGCTTTCTGATAGTAAAATGAATGTAAAAGTTTCACGTGGGATATCGGCACAAATTGCAGCGCGAACTAAAAGTAACTGATCAGAATGTTAGTAACCGTTACGCGTAATTACATAGAAGTGGGACGTGTAATCGCTCCGTATGGTCGGTTTCTAAGCACTGAGTAAGTAGTCCTAAGTGCGCGTTTAGGAGTCTGAATTGAACCACCGTTACAAATGCAGCTACACCGGCAAAGGGAAAAAGGCATCCGAGTACTTTCAGATTTGCTCTCGTCTAAATTAATGTTTGTATAGTACGCAGTCTTTTCAACACTCACCTCAACGACAAAATGTAATGAAGCGTATTTGGCGAGTATCGGCTATAGCGAAATTCTGAAAGATCCTTTTCGAGGCGCTTCGATGGCCTTTACTATTGAGGGTTCACATGCGGCTGTGGCCCTAAGTTTGGCCCTAAGAAAGTCTTACGACCACTAGCCCAACGACACAAATGACAAAAATCGCGTGCGTTCATTCTCGCAGGAGCCCACCTGAACCCGGCCATCACGGTGGCCGTGACCACGGTAGGCAAGTTCCCGTGGCGCAAGATCGTTCCTTACATGGTAGCACAGTACCTGGGTGCATTCCTCGCCTCCGTTATACTGTTCCTCACGTATCGCGGTGAGTACTTCACAAATTTGTGTGAGTGAGTGAGTGAGTGAGTGAGTGAGTGAGTGAGTGAGTGAGTGAGTGAGTGAGTGAGTGAGTGAGTGAGTGAGTGAGTGAGTGAGTGAGTGAGTGAGTGTCATCTACCTGCATTTAGCAACATTTTGTGCAAAGCCGAAATTGGAGATAGAAAACAACGAAGTCAGGCATACGATTTTCTGGGTACCGGGACACGCTGGAATAGAAGGGAACCTAAGGGCGGACAAGGCAGCTCGAGAGCACACAAACCGAGCGGCCACAAGCACCGGCCCTGAGGAATCCATACCAGTCGACCCAAGCTACTCTGACATTCTGAATTACTATAAGGGGGTCCGAATCAAATACCCTCCACCCCACAACAGCCTAAATCAGCATGAAGCAACATCTTGGAGGAGGCTGCAAACAGGAACATACCCAAATCTAAACACACTAAGCAAGGTGTTTCCCACCCAGTATAGAGACATTTGCCCCTGGTGCGGCGCCAAGCCCACCTTATATCACATTACATGGGAATGCGTTCACAATCAACAATTCCTTCAATAAAAGACCCGATTGCGGAGCAGTGGGAGAAGGTGCTCTCCAGCAGCGACCCGAAAGTCCAGTATGGACTAGTAAGGCACGCTCACCGAGTAGCCACCCTTAGTGGTGCCCTGGAATAGGGGCATCGACCCTGCGCAGATGGGGAAGACCGTGAAGACGGCCGACCACCTCTGCCACCGCTAATTTCTAACCAATTAGAACAAATAAAGTTTTTCCTCCTCCCCCTCCTATGAAGTGTAGTTTTAACGCGTACTGAGTTTCCTGCACCTCAGGCTCCATCCGCCCTACGAAAACACGAACACCTGTGAGACACATATTCAGAATTTGTCTCACCTCGCTCTTTCCAGCTTTTCCCTTCTTCGCAACAATGCCTCTCATCGCCCACCCAAGCAGGTGCGGTGGCTGAAAGGACTCGGGTCCTACGACATCCGGGCTGAACGTGCTGTGAGGGCGTATGTGGGCTCCTCAAAGCACTGGGCACCTTTAGTCCTTGTCCCACCTCTCTTGGCTAACCGCTACCCGTCTAAAGGCAGCTGGCCGAGACCGCATATATAGAACGAAAAATTGGACCGCGGGGGACAGCGCTACCACATGTCGTCTTATTTGTACTCCCGCGTGCGTCACGTTCTTCGCCCGCATTCGGCTTGTAGCGTTTACGTCCCTACCCTTCTCACGAATCAACCGTAGCAACAGTTTCTTTTTCCTCAGTAGGTGTTGACTGATCATAGTCCTGATGACGCCTTGTGGAAACATTAACTTCTACACGTGAACACAAGTGACAAGAACAACTGATTGGCATACGTTCATGCGCTAACAGGTGATAAAATCGATGCGAATCGGATGACGAGAGCCTTCACTCTTTCATTTAGACACCCTAATGTACAGCATGGCAGCATGTTCGAATATTAAAACAGTAAAGTAAAGGCACTTCTTTGACTTCGTACCTAACTTTCACAACACTTCGTAAAGTATCTAAGGAAGACCAGTACACTGTCAGCGGCCCTTCTCATTTGTCGCTGGTTAAGTTGCAGTTTAACAGATTCTTAGGATGAAAGAAATGCCCTACCAATGTCCAACATTATGTTTACTGTTTAATTGGCGACTCTTTCTGGCCCTAAACGAAGCTGATTGACTGCTTTATATCTAATGGATTCAAAATGGCAACATGTAGAGTAGGGTAGAAATAGACTGACAAAACCCTCCCAGTCTTCTAGTGTGTACGAGAACGTACTGCTTCGCAATCGTGCCTTTAAAATGTATGATATAGAAACTCTGCTCTAACTTATCAACGGGCCTCAGCCTGTTGCCAACATTTCGGCAAAAGGGGAATTGTCTTCAACAGTTTATGCCCTGACGAAGACTAGTCACCATGGCTACAGGCTGTGGCCTTCCTTGATAGCCCTATAATGTTTACCATTTCAAGTATCTATCCCCCTAGGAACAGCAGAACGAGGAACGCAACGCACTAGCGATAAAGAGAAGAGAGAAAGAAAGAACACGTATAAATACTACAGATCGTTTGACCAATCGCAAGACCAATCGTTTGATGAAAGAGGACCAGTCGTTGCACTCTCTTATATATGGCGATTTTTTCCTATATTGATGAGGCCCTTAGTGTGATATTTTGTGTTCTGACAGGCGGTCGAGTCTTCAGGAAGTTTGAGGGCAGTGGTGAACGAATGTCTTTGCCCCCTGAACCACGGACAGCAAATCAGAATGGGGTCGACGTCTTCTTCTTCTTAATCATATGTTGGTGCCAAATTTATAAAGCTGATGACTTCTCAAAAAAATTTTTTTCGTAATTGGTAAGGACGACCACCAACTGGTGGGCCACCGTAGCCAGCGATGCAGTCGCTGTAGTCAGAGTACAATAGTGTTCTCTTTCGTTCTAAACGATTTGCTGTAAAGAGGCTGGTATACTACGTTACTACTACTACGTTATATTACTCATTGGAAGCAAGACAATACGCTTCATCGTAACCTAGGCCGCAGACTGGCGCTTTTGGCTCAGGATTGTGGTTGTCTACGAAAATTTCGCCCAGCCCATATTGAAGGTTTGAAGTACATGGTTAAGGTGAAACGTTCTATGGTCTCGGGGAGTGAGTCTTTCAAGAAGACGGGATGCAGGGTTCGATAAATTACACTGTGCTCGCATACGCGATGTGGACTGAGCCAGACGTGCACGGCGACCGAAGCTCGGTGTTCATTCACGGACGCGACGCGCACCATTCGCAGGCGCACTGGACCATTACGACGGCGGAGTGCGGGCGGTGACCGGTGAAAACGCTACGGCGGGAATCTTCGCCTCCTATCCTCAGGAATTCGTCAGCACTGGTAACGGCCTGGTCGACCAGGTAAGAAACGACCCTGGCGACACTGTGTGCTCGATATTGACGCGCTTTGAACGAAAAAAAAAAAGAAGAGGAAAAAACAGCGATAGCCTGAATGATTTTACTGAAGCGTTCAGTGCACATAGGTTGCACGAAACAGGTTTCTGATTAGCATCGGTTCGCAACAGGGTTTTGAAGCTCTAACCAAGTTTCAGAGAACCTCTACCTAAAAGCCAAAACTATATGGCTTCACTCCACCCCGTCTGTTAGCAGCCGTCAGGCAGCACAGAAAATTCTGTTCTTGTAATCGTGTCGGAAATCGAACCTTCGTCCTGAATATCCGGGTACCGGCACCATAGCGTCTACCTTGTACATACTGGCTCCAGCACATTATTCTCAGACCCAACAAAATCCTGGGGACAAAACATGAAAGTCAGTTCTTTTTGTTTTCGACTGGTCTCTTACGATTCTGAAAAATAACTTGTTTGATCGGATGGCACGGGTCGCGTCAGCACCTCCGTGTATGTGGGCAAAGAGATCGTCTGTCCAGTTTGTTCACATAAAGGCTGCGTGATTTGGTGGCATTTGAAATATACTGCACATTCATTTTTCGTCATCGGTGAAAATGTAGTGGAATGTTTAAAAGAAAAAGAAATTCAATCAAGTGTCGACGATGGAAAAGAGAACGTCGGCGTACGCCATGGTTAAAATGCTTCTATTATTAAATGTTGATTACACCTTTACTCTGTCTCTGTCTGTTTTTTTAAGCACATTATTCACTCATTTTGTATCTTATTGATAGCGTATTGCACGCGCAATTACGTCGGCCTTGTCCTTTTTAGTGTCAAAACTTGGTTGATCCTTTCTTTTTTTTTTAACCAGGCCAGCTGGGCTGATCCCGAGAAGTCTATGGTGTAATGTGGCTAATTTTCGACTATATTGGCGCTAGTTACACCTACATCATTAACTTTACTTTCTCTGCGACCAATTATCGTTTCTTTTGAGCCATCGGTGAGGCCGCTTTTCAGAAACCATTGCCTACCGCAAGCCCTTGAGTCCAAACGAGCACGCTCCATTCCCCAGAAGCGTGCCACACGGCAGCTTCAACGTGTATCGATCTAGAGTGGTTCATCCTCTACATGGGCATAGCGCAACTTAGTTAATTTTGGACAATATTGGCGCGATAATTACGTCTAAACAATTTATTTTACCTACTCTGCCAATAATCCTCGTCTTTTGCCTCGTTGAGACCTACATTTTTATTCCGTTCGCGATTCAATGCTAGACTCGTGGTGGCACGAAAAGGCTGTTTTTTTTTTCTGGAAGTGGTTGCAAGATGCCCACTTATAGCAAACCCGCGTGAAGTCAGCAAAGCGGACGTTGTTTTCAAAAGTACCATTTTTCCTCTAAAACTGATGGCAACAAAAATGATTAGCGCTCGAAATATAGTGCCGGCTGCATCTGTCATTATGTTACACAATAATTTTTTTCATATTATTTCTGGTTTAGTTTTGAAAATCACGAAAGCCTTTGTTTTGGTCTGATGAGGTTCTAAAGAGCTAATGCGTGTGAAGCACAAGACGCATTGCAGCAGCGCAGGAAGTAGCGAGATGACGCAGAGGATGTGCTATAGGAAAGGCTTAGACAACGCTAGGGTTGAACATCAACGAAGACGACAACAATAACAACGACAATGACACAGTAACAACTACTGGGAAGCAGCCACGTTGAGCGCACTTCCATTTCGATGTGCCGTCGAAGCTTTGATTTCACTGTGCACACTGTAAACGGAAATGAGCCGAAAAAGGCATTTTAAGGGATGTGACCTCCCTTGAGACTACGTGCCTGAAAACCGTGCTCCCTTAGAGTGGTGTAGAAATGCTCAGCGTCCTCCATTTCTCTCCCTCGCAAAATGCGGATGAAAGAAGGAGACAGAACCTCAATTCTACATCCTTTTTAAGAGGGAGTTTAGAAGATACAGGCCTCCCTTTAGCGTAAACGGAGTTCTGTTTCTTATTTTATGCGTTATTTTCTTTTCTTTTACACATCTGTGAGAAGGAAACGAGAAAGGAGAGATATATTGTCCAAGTGGTTCTTCTTCTCTTTTTTTTCTTTCTGCAAATTTATACATTTCCGGAGTGCAAGCCAACTTATTTAGGGCGATATAATAGACGCTTTGTTCGTCTCGTCGACCACAATGTCCTGTCGCGCTGCCAGAACCCCCGGTCGGCATCTGACGAGCTGTCTTCGGAAGCAAGACCATGCAAAATTTCGACGGCTTAGGCCGCAGAATGTCCTCGCTTCTGTTCGTCTTCCCATCAACTAAAAGTGAAACTGAAGGCAAAGCTCGCAAAGCGCCACTGTCGTCGGCGCCGGTGACGGCACCTGTTTTGCTCATCGTAGTTCTGCGTGTGTGTCTATATGCGTGCTTACGAGGTAATTTTGGCGGCCGTCGGAGAGTGTTTCGTGTAGTGTGGAACCTCACAAGAAAGCTACCTGCCCCACTGCGCAGCACGGCGGTGATCGGCCACCGCGTAGTCATCGCTTTGACGTGATCTGTGTACTACAATACACTTTCGTGGTTCGCGCGGCCGTGCTCGGGTATTCCCTCCTGCGCCACGATATGACAGCGGCTAGTGAAACCTCACCCACAGTCCTCACAAAATCGGACCGCGTACGGTGTCGACTGCTTTTGGAAACGGCGCCTTTCGGATTACCGCTTGCCCAGTTGCCTCATATTTGACGCGGCCTTTTCAAGCTGCGGTGGTGAGTACGGCGCGGAAGCATTGCGCTACGGGCATAATGCTCACACCTTTTATGTCGCGGTGTTGAGACTTACCGGTCCTCTCAATAAAACTCAAGAAGCCAGTGCCGCACAAAAAAGAGACGTTTCAACTTTTTTCTTTCTCTTTTTCAATTTAATTGTCGTGTTTTACGTGTGAGAACCATGATCTGTTCCTGTGACCTCGTGCTTAATACTAAGCACAACTCCAAGGACGCTTATAGCAACCACGGCGGGTCAAAGAGTATTGGAGTTTCGTCATCAGGTGTGTTTGATAACCACTTCGCCTTAAGTGTCGATATAGGTTGTGACAGCACACTTGAAAAACACAACAGGAAATTTTAGTCTGTCGTTCTGTTGTCCGTAGTGTGACGCCCTGTAGTTCTTGATCAATATTCAATTAAAAATTGACAGAGACCTCTTTAAGGCTATGTAAATTTGTTTGTAGAAAAAAGAAAAAAAATAAAGGAAAAAAAAATCTCCCCGTAGGGGATTCGAACTCCGGACTGAGGCATCCCGAGCACAGCATCTTACCACTACGCCACGCCGAATATGCGCCTTGGAGTATATTTCAGCTATACAAACACTTTGCGTTTATGTTTATATTTGCATTTTAAGAGTCAACAGGCGCTTTCATTCCACCGCGTCAACTGCCGCATCTCTAGAAAAGTAAAAGTGTTCTTACCATCGACAGGTACATTGTGTAGTGCTAGAACATCGATTTTGCTGTAGGATATCCATATTAAATAAGAAATACAGAAATAGACAACGGTGACCGGGGACACTGTTAGGTTGTTACTGCTAATTTCGACAGTTGTCTCTCGCTCTGCACTTTTGAGCGCGCATATAATTCTGTGTTCAATGCAAGATAGCTACATAAACATTCGTGGATGATTGTTCATTCTGACAGCATACTGGCATCTCTCGGCAGCGCTGTACCAGAATAATGAGACCCGAGCGAGACAGCTTTTCACGCAACTTTGTGGAACAACCCAAAACTTCTTTTTCGCTTTGTAAAAGCTTATGCAATATTTCTGGGAAGTTAACTGTGTCAGTGTAACGGCACATGTAAGTCCACAGGCCTGTGTGCCACATCTTGCCAAATAACACAAAACGGATACGCAGCCATTCCCGCAGATGATATGATTTTCATCAGCGGCCGATTTTGAGGAGGCCGGTAGGGCATTTATGGTGCTTCGTCGTCACGGCACAATTATAACAATTGGCCACGTCGACTTTAATACCGCTGTCTGTGCTATCAGCATTGCCGGCTTCAGAGAAGCACGATTGAATACCGCGCAAGAGAAAAGTACAGGGTACACCACCGATGCGAAATTGACATACAATTTTAAAGCGTCGCGACTGAAAGCGCTTCTGTCGCGGCGTCAGAAATTATGTCGCTGCGACAGAAAGTGGCACATTTCTAACGCCACGACCGAAAATGTGTAGTCCCGACAGAGAGTTCCTGTTGCGACGTCAGAATCGCTGTTGCGATAGAAAGTTGCTGTTGCGACTTCAGAACTCTTGGTCTTCACGACAGGACGATTCTGTTGGGACATCAGAATTTCTGTCATAATGTCAGAAATGTCTGTCGCAACTACAGAAACATCAGGAACTTCTGTCGTACAACAGAAATTTCCGTAGTTGCGACAGGAATTCCTGTTGTCTTTTTCAACTGGGAGCGATTTGCGTCACAGCAACATTATTTTTAAGGCGGCAAATAACTGTTATGCAGCATGAACAATGCGAACAGCCAGCCTGTTTCTGTGTTAAATGGAGGCACGCAGTGTGTGCACACAATTACGTTCATTTTGTCAGTTTTGTGAAATAAGCTTCAAACTGCATGCATTTTCACTGGGAAATCTGTACCAGCACTTCCTTGTATCAAGTTGTCTATGCACAAAGGTTTGTGCATTAGAAATCACAGTTTCAGGCAGTTACAGCCTACAATTTCTTTTTTTTTTTTGTATACAGACACTAACTGTGTTTTCATAGTCATGTATTGCACGTTTGACCAGTGCTGAAAAGGACAAATGGAATAAATTCAAATAGGCCTGCGAATTTGTTTGCTTGGTCAGGCTTTGATGTATTTTAGTAACGTGTTCATGTGCAGATGTCGTGTGAATGCATACTTGGACTTTAGTTACGTTTCACTGCATCAAATGAAACCACCCAGCCAATCTCAATTTCCTTCCTTGTTTCTTGCCCTTGGTGTCCACATACCTGAATGTATTCTGAGTTTTTGTGCCAAGACAACAGCAGGGCATCACACATGCTAGAAACATTAAGACAAAGAACAAGGAATGGGGCACAAATGATCCACAGAGTCACAAAACAAAAAAGAGGCTTCAAAGAAGCGGAGGCAGTCAGACTTGTGCGAGCATTAATTATTAGCAGGGTGACCTATAGCCTCCCCTTTCAAAAACTAAATAAGGCTGAAATGTCTAAAGTGAGCTCCATCATCAGGGCAGCTAGGGCTCCCAAAAACACATGTGCCAAAAAGCTGGAGGCTCTTGGTATTCACAACACATATGAAGAACATGACACGGCATGTGGTCATGCCTGAGAGAACATCTGAATTCTACAAAACAAGGAAAGGCTCTGTTACAAAAGGCAGGATATCCCCTGATAGCGCAGTATGGCTGAGAAAAAACAGTTTTGCTACCCAGACAAACAAGAGAGGAAATTCTAGTTTCACGAATCCCAAGGAATATGAGCACGGAACACCACCAAAGCAGAAGAAAAGCGCAATCAATGGCTTTACAAAAGAAATGTGAAAGAAATCCAGACGTATACTACACAGATGCATGTAGAGTGGTAACAGACAAATTCAAAATAGTGGCCTTCAATTGGTCCACAGGGATAACAACTTCCATTCGGAACCCTTTAACCTGCACCGTGGAGGCAGCAGCCATAGCGCTGGCCTTTCGAGATGCAGAAGCAAAAGAAACAATCTGCATTGGCCATGATGGACTCTAAGGCAGCATGCTGTTCGTGCATGACGGGTACCGTCCCATACAAAATTCACAGAATTGCACCAGGTGGTAATTTGGTGCCCGGCGCACTCTGGACTCGAGGAAAATGAGAGGGTGGACCGAACTGCTCGAGCAATAAGCATCCGAGCACTAGTCAGTCCTTTCAAGGAACTCCCATTGACCCACACGACACTTCGAAAACCAGGAAAAGGAGAGACAAAAATACAGCCGCCCGCACTCCAACCTTATGAAAGAACAGGCCAGGGATTCGCGCTGTGTACAGACTAACACATATTTACACCTACAAATACTCACTAAGGTACACCCTGCATTCTATGAAAGTATGTGTTCTTGGTGCGAGGAGCTGCCAACTCTTGCCCACGTAACATGAACGTATAAACTACAGCCTCCAAATTCCAATTCGCCCCTTATGGCGTAAGTGCCAAGTAACAGGCACTGGGATGTTTGGCTTGCTAGTGAAGATGTAGAGAGCCAGAGAGCTCTTCTCGATCAAGCCCAGCAAACCACAGAGATCAGTGGAGCCCTGGACTGAGGGACGCACCGACCGCCCAAACCACTAAGAGAAATAAACTTTATACTACTATTACTTGCCCTTAGTGCTATCAGCCATCAAGTTTACCTACAACTACAAATGAGCCACATGTCACTTGATTCACTCAGTTTCCATTTCACTCTTTGTAGGAGGGCATGCATGACTGATTGCGTATGTGCAGCATTTTGTTGCCACAGAGGGGTATGTAATATGGAAACCAACATAAACATTAATACACTCTGTAGTAACTTGTTCTGAATTGAACTTTTAAAAATAAAGAGCAATTTCAATAAATGACAACATGTGTTTTTTTTTTTTTTTTAACTGGTTGAGTAGTGTGCTACCGTCTGGGATTTTGTTTATTCCACGTGGTAGAGGTGTGTGGCTGTCACTGTACTGCTTTCAAGCTTCTGCATAAAGTGTGCTTGTGGCACCTGGGACTAATTCTCAAAGCAAATATGCTTCAGGTAATTGTGAATTCTCGTCAAACATGACATGCATATTGCTGTATTTGTCTTGGAAAATTTATTCAGAAAAGCAGCTTTTATAGCTTCAGTAAATTATTCATTGTGGCCAATTCAGGTGACCCTTTCCGAGATTGACCATTAATTTTACAGCAGTGGCTTTCTATCATTCAAGTATTCAGTGTGTATACTGCTTCTTTTCAGATATGTTAACATCATACAAGTCTGCATTCCTAAGAACATAAACAGCCAGAGGCCACATTGCAAAGACAGGGATCTGAGTATCAAGAAAAGAAATCAGTAATAAAGGTAGCAAGAAGTACTCACAAGCAAATGTTTGTTGTCAGAGGGATGCAAGAATAATACAGCCCATCCAGGGGGTGCGCGAAAGCCAGATAATGGCCACAAAAAACAAAGCCTACTCATATGTCACAGTCATTTTAATCAATATTGACATTTAACTCCAGGGTATGCATATTGAAGCCTTGCTAATTATGTAAATTTACTAGCACTACCGTCCAGTACTGCTGTGCTCCTGAATGGTGGCTCACATTTGCAGGCAGCAATAGGTGCAGCGACATCCATCATTCGTGCATCACTCATTTTGGACAATACACACCTTGCTGCAAGGAAAAGTAGCCACAATATAGCTTTCTAACAATTATTGGCAATTAGTTTGAGAAAGGCGTTTCCAACCACACCAGGCTAGACCGGCATTGCTTTGCAGCATGCTCTACACCGGGAACGTAACTCCTTGCCCCCGAACCCAACATGTCTGTTTACCTGGCATAGGACAATGTGCAGACAATGCTCACCACCCCCCCCCCAACACATGCACCAATATATTCCTGGCTACCGGCACTGGTCCTTGTTACAAGAAATAGAAGTACGGATCCTTGGTCTCGATGTTCGCCAATCCAGAACAAGATCAAATTGGCTAGGCAAAATAAAGAAGACACCAATGTCAACCTTCCACCTGATATGAAGGATTGCATCTAAATGTGGAGAAGATTGTACCGAAATAGCCAGTAATGCTGTTTGGTCTGTACTCCAGCCACATATTATTTATCAGGCTCAGCTTTACTGGCCCTCACTGAAGCAGACGGACCAGATTGAGATCATTATTCAGAACGTGATGAGGGCAATAGCTGCTCTCCCTCTGTTCGCTCAAGAACATGCCCAGGTGAACACCACGGCAGCATTGCTAATTCAATGTGAATGAGCATTTGAATTAAAGAGGTTGCATGTTGCAGTCACTTCCGATTGCTTGGGTGCAAGAACAGACTTAAGGCCATGGCACGGCTGTACACTGATGTTCCTTTGGACCAATGTATTTTGTACAGACGCTGCTATTACAAGAGATGGAAGCATAGTATCAGTCAGCCTTAAGTACTTCCCTCTTTATAAAAATAAGGAATCTACAATGGATGTCTGCAACTCTACTTGAGCTTCATACCATACATGACAAGAGTCTGCAGAACGGGGCTGGTACACGGTAAAGTCACACATGACACCAATGAGGCAGCCTCATTTTTATCAAACTTCACCCAAATACAGACACACCAATTCCTTGAGTGCCATTTAGCAGCTGAAGCAAGACAGTAAAGCCACATAGCTTTGTCAGAAGATACACAAGCTTCACAACTACTTACTTTTAATGCTTGCTTACACTAGGTACAGGGACACATCTCTGGCCTTTTCAATGCCATGGCAGATAACAAAGAACACAACAACATCAAGAACATGTATCTACCCGCACCTCTTGTGCCAGGCTCACTTACCGTCTTTCTACCCCGAAAAGTTTGCTCTGATGCGACACATGCTTTTACGCTCAAGTTTGACAGCCATTGCTGCATCAATTTTGCAAGCACTGTCAAGGACGCAGTATTCTTAACTGCAATTTATTATCAAGAAATACGTAATTTTAATAATGTGAGCACAGGCATCTTGACTCACTTATTATGAATGGAAAGAAATGTCACTGCTGCCTGAATGAAAAGAGTTTTCTTCTGCAGTTGTAGAGAGTCAGTGTAGCTTCATGCAATACTGTTTCACAGCAAGTTTGTACAAAGTATCATTACAGGCAGGGAATTATAGGCCTAATTGTGCTTTTCACTTGCTCTGAATGTGACCTTAAACAAAGCATTGTGTGTAAAAAGGGCAAATGTTCTTTGATATGAAGCATCTATCAGCGACTAGGATTTTGCCTTTTGAGACTTTTTAGCATCCATGGGGAAGAGATTAAATTGCCAGTGTATCTCTATAAGTCATGCCTCTAAAGATGCACATGGCGTTTAGGAAGGTAAATTTTTTTGAACCAGGGAGGGACGTACGGAAATAACTTTAATGAGAAAAGGATCTGCAAGGTTTCCAGCCCAGGCTCAGGCCACCCGGGCATTATGTGCGGTGAGGCATAGCCTTTCCACTGCTGCCCGAGCCCACTGGATAGCCCATAGTTGGTTGTGTAGTTCCGAGCTAGTCAAAGCGCTTAGCTATCGCTCCTCGAGAAGGTCCTGTTCTATCTTGTCCTCTAGATATATCGATCTGATCTGTGTGCACTTCCATGAGATCTGTGCATTGTCTGCGGGTTCGTGCTTGCAGAGCTTGCAGCTCGCGTCTGGGTATTGTGTTGAATTTACTCTGTCTAAATGTACTGGGTTTCGGAATGTTCTGGTTTGCAACCTCCTCCAATCTGTTTCTTGAAACCTGTCGAGTTGTTTGCGGGGTTGTGGGTATGTTTCTCCTCGTTTCGTATAGTGTGTCAGTATGTCGTGGTACGTGACCAGTCTGTCCCTGTTGTCTCGTATCGCTACTTCGTTCTCGTTGCCTTCCCGCAGTCCTTCCCCTTTCCCCGGCGGTTGCGGGGTGTTGTGCCGTCACTGTCCGAGACGCGGTGGGTTAGTTCTCGCGCGGCTCGGTCGGCCTTCTCATTGAGGTTGGGAGGGCCATTCATGGTTACTTCTCCCATATGTACTGGGAATCATTTGAGGTATTTGGGTCATGTCAGAGAAACACAAATGTATTGTTCCAAAATGGTACAGTGTTACTCCGCTGCTAGAAAGGTGATTTAGAAGAGCTCTCTAACTCCATTGACTAAATTTTCAGAGGTGATTGCAATGGGTGATTCCCCTGTTACTCTGGTATTGCTAGTCTGGTGCTTACTGTCAGTGATATACACAGCATGCCAGTCTTGGAGCTCAACTTTCAAGAGCCAATTAAGAGGCATGTCATGGGTGATTTAATAAGCTTATTAGGCTTCTTTTTAAACAAACAATTAATTTATTCTTTATTTTTGCTGTCATTTTGATGGCCTGTCTATGCTTTTTGTTTTCAAAGGCCATATTATTTTCATAATTATGGCCTTCAATGTTTAATTGTAATATCCCTTATAATCCACAGTGATTACTCGTAAAAGAGAAATCAATATAGAACAAACAGTAGATGTGGGTAAATGTATGTGCATTGACTTGAACAGTCACCTGCAAAAGTTTAAAGTCAGGTTGCTCAATGGATTGAATAATCTCAGTTGGAAAGCAGCACTAAGTGTGTTCATATGCCCCTCACTCATCCAGTATACGTAGGTGTAACCAAATCTAGTATATGTAACCAACACACTCTCAGACTTTAGCGCAATAAGTTAATATGTTGTGTTATGCTGTTGAGTTGAGACTGTGAATGGAACGATTATTCAAATGAGTAAGCTAGAGACAACTATTGCAGTGTTTATAATTTGTGGTAATTGCAGCATGATATTGCAAAAGAACAATAAATAATGCTCCTCTCAATGTTTCTAACTATGCCTTTCGTTCATCTCTTAGTCTCTCTGAAATTAAGCAGCAGGGCATGGCACAAGCACTGCTGCTTACGTTTATAATGGAGTCATCAGTGGGTCACAGACAGAGGCAACTCCTGTCCCTTATGCACATATGTTTTGGTATTTTCAAGACTGTTCCTGTCATACCAAAGCCAAGGCTCACTGGCCCCTCATGGTATTGAAGCTTGCTCACCAATTACTCAGAGTGGATGATACATTTTCTGGATTTTGTCAGGTGCCATCTGTCTTGCCCTAATCATGGTATGAAAGGTAGGTCCTGCTGGTTCAATGCAGCTATCTTAATAAAAAAATATTATAATTTGCATGTTTCTTCTCTTGGCCACCGAAGCTTGCATCATCCAAACCAAACACAAACACTTTTCTTCCTAGGTGCACTCTTGAAAACAAAGGCTTGCAGCCACATGCAGAAGAAAGTACAAAACAATTATGCAAATTAATGCTCTGCAGTGTGCAGATTATGCAATGTGTACAGTAACTAAGGCTGCACCTCTAATGCATTAACTGTATTCAAGATTATGAAAGCTTTTTGCTAATTAAGCCATGTTCTAAAATTGGATTGCATACCCTAGCTGCATATGTGACTAAAAATGTGGTAGCTCAGTTGAAAAAGCTACAAGTGGCATTCCTGTGGGGTATGTTTGTTCACTTGAAAAGCAGATTTTACTCAGTTGGTCATATGACAAGAAATTTTGTTGTTGTGTTCTTAATACTTCATTCCTACATTGCATATTACACTACACCCTAAAGGTCCACACAGCCCACATATATCATCATTAAATTAATAAAATGTGAATACCATGTGCACATTTGTAATGTTCCTCTTCAGGCGAATATGTACGGTACTGTACCTATATGCCGCCCTCATCATTCGTCTACACGCTAATAGGAAGTTCGTTTACATAGTTGTGTGCGAGAAAAATACTAAACAGCACTTCACCGGCATGTCGTCGGCGAGCATATCTCATGAGAGCCTCTCAACTGTACGTGCCAATTCGACCGAGTCATACATACATACATACGGTGCGATTCGGCAAACATGAACGTATCTTCAGGGCCAGTATGTCAATGGATTCCTTTCTCGGGGTTATCGTTATTATTATTACCTACCGTCCATATAAACGACCTATCGGTGATAGTGTACGCGCAGCACGGCAAGGAAAGGCCCTAGCGAGTACGGCATCTCGATCCGGCCTGCCTGCTCTATCATAACATAGCATAACCGTCGGAATAAAGTGATCGCAATCGCACCTATTGTGTAACACAATAAGAAAAAAAAAAAAGCTAATGCCAACAGAGCTGCGATACGGAAGCGATCGACGTTTCACGTACCGTCAACACGCTAACTTAATTGTTGACAAAACACGATTTTACTACTAGCGCTGGCCAGACAGAAAGCGTTGTCGGCCGCATATGCCAAACTCGGTCCAAGGATGCTCGGGGCGGCCAAGCAATTGCTGACTCGGGCCCGGGCCGGGCTTGGACCTAGGAGCGTCTGGCCGGGGAACATTCATTGGCAACAGACGGGAAGTCAGCGAGTCGTGGAAAGTTCTTGCGCGAGCGAAACGCAAGCGAAATTAAAATATGTTACAATGTCCACCGTCTGCAATCGGGCAGCGCGAAGCATTGGGCCGCGCAACAGCTACGCAGTTAATCTGAACCCTCGGGCTAATCACAGGTCACATACCGAACCCCGCGTCGTAAGAATGGGCTATTTTCCCATGCCCTTCACCTGCGGGGTGCCCTCACGCAGCGAGCGTACTACCATCCAAAAGTCAATCTATTATTGCCCGGCCGGCACCGCGTACGGCGGACGTGAGGTGGCACACAACGACGGGAGCTTTGCCCAAGCCGGATTAGCAAACGTTAAGAAACTGCCGTATTGTAATAAGTCGTGGTTATCAGCGCGTCAAATGACAAGGAAGAGCTCAATCATAAACTACGCTTATCCATGCCGGTCTGGTCGCTGTGGACACGGATATAACACATAGCGTTACAGAAAAGTGTTCACAAACCATTAACAGCCCTGCTCGTGTATTTAATAACGTTTTCTACTCATCGTACCTTTGCGCCAGCTGTTACCAAAACTAAGATAAATCCTAACCAATTCGCCCACCTTGCTGTCTTGCTGACATAATATGACTGGTGAAAGTTATTCTAGTGCATGCACATATACCGTATTCACATGTGCATATATTGATTGTTTACTTCAGCATAAAAAAAAGAAGGATGCTCCATCTGTATAATTTCACAAAATTACATTTTCCTTCCTTTCTTTCCTTTTTTTTTACTGTTGCAGTGGGTTGAGTACAATATGTACAAATAAAATATGTCACTTTCGCACTACTCCATCACTTAGGAACAGCAAATCAGCAATCAGGATGACAGATATATTTATTTTCTTATTAATTTTTTGAAATTTGTAGTCAGTATGAGACAGCTCACACTAAGCTTGCTTGGTTTTTAACAAGCTCTTGGTCAACAACGACACATACGTTTGGGACTCGGAAATAAACTGTGCAGTGCGTCTGTCTCAGCATGCTTTAAGAATGACAAGCCAAACCTTCATCTTATGCAAGTGTGGAAACTGACAGTTTATGCAACCACACACCCATAACACGTCTACAAACCTGTCATTCTTATGCACTAGAGGTTGAAGTTTGATGTCAAAATATATGTCACTTTCATCACTCATTGATTCATGCGTGACATCTCTTCTTGTACTAATCAAGACGTGGCTAAACGATACCATCTCCTATAAAATTTTTCTTTTCACATCTGCATGCAACACTTTTTGTTGTGAATGATGCAACTGCGTAGAAGGTGGCATGCTCATAGCTTTAAAAAAATAAATTCTTGCAGTTCCAACTGGCATTCGTTCATTCCTAGAGCACAGTTTCATTTCACTTCAATGCTCAAGCAGAATGTTCTCATAAGTGCATACTACTGCCCTCCGGATGTAAATTGTGCATTTTCAAGCGAGTTTCAAAACATTCTAAATGAAGTGCATATGCTATTTTGGCATTCTACTGTGATCATTTATGGCAATTTTAATTTCTCCATTATTAACTGGACAACAGAATCTGTCACAGCTGCTCACGCTCAATGGCATATTTTCCTTCATTCCTGTCTACACTTCATGTTACCTCAACTCATTACTCTCCCAACCTGTTCATCATGTACACTGGCCAATATTCTAGATCTCATCAGAGGTAGAAAAAAATTAACATTCAAATATGCAAAGCCATCAAAACTGCCCTGGGCCTACCATCTACGGCTTTGACTACGAGACTTCTCAAGACGGGCATACACAACACCTGGCAAGAATTAGCCGAAGCTCGTAAAGCCAGTCAGTTAGAATGACTTAAGCTCATGCCCACCGGGAGATCAGTGCTGCAACGGCTGAGCTACAGTGAAACCTTTATAGGCCACCACGGACTGAAAAGAAAGAATTCCTCCAAACATCTGCAAATCCCTGTGCATAGCACCAATTGTACCACAAGGAAAGAAGACAAGCCCAAGTGGATGCCCTACGGCAAAGACACAGGCAAGGTCCAGATGCCAGATACACCGACACAGTCAAATACCCGCAAAGAAATGCTTACGCCCTGAACGTCACAGATTCTAAGGGCAGAGAGCTAGCGTCTGCCACAGTCCGTGCGCAAAATTCTGAGACTGCAGAAGAGACGGCGATCGCCCTAGCAACTACCATGTGCAGACGCAGCTGTAGTTCTTTCCGATTCTGAAGCAGCTGTCAGGAACTATGCTAAGGGTCTAGTGTCGACAGAAGCACTAAAGATATTGAAGCACGACAGCGCTTCGATCTGCTACACCTGCGTGACCTGGGTTCCTGGGCATGACGTGCTGGAGGGGAACGAATCAGCACACGCCGTGGCCCGAGGCCACACCTGCCGGGCCAACCCTTCCTACTCTCAATATGCCGGGCTGCGTCAGCAGGGGCAGAGACCGTACCCATCACCTACTCAGCGATCCTTCAATATCACAGGCTGGAACGCAGGCTGCACCCACCACCTCACCCAAAGCTCACCGAAGAAGAAAGTACCACACTCAGAAGACTACAGAGTAACACTTACACCCACGGAATACTCATGCACAGACTATACCAAATGCTACAAGGAAATACTCATGCACAGACTATGCCCAATGCTACAAAGATACCGCTGCCCAATGTGCGGCTTACCATACACCTTGGCGCACCTGATCCTCGAGTGTCCATGGCATCTAGATACAGACGCATCGCCTTCACCGAAAGAATATAACGCCAGACAAGAAAGCGAAGACCTCATTGAAACGTGAGAGGCCAAGCTCGTCTCCGAGGGCCTGGAGCAACAATGACACCTCGTCGCCAGGGCCAAGGAGGCAGCGAAGGCCAGAGGATTCCTGGAATGAGGAGACCTCCCACCTAGAGTAGAACTGGGGCTTAACCCAGGATACTGTTTCAAAAATAAATGTTTATTCCTCCTCCTCCTCATCTCGACCAGCGATCCTCTAATCTGTTCCGGCATTACTCACCTGGACGGGCTGTCTGATCATGCAGTTATAGTAGGTCTGCTTAACTTCTCTTTAACAAAAAAGAAAACACTACTAAACACATTAGGTGCTACAATAGGGCCAACATTACTCGGCATAATCGTTAATTAGCCACCTTTGCAGACACAGTCGAGCTATTGAAGAGAACTGGTTATGTTTAGAGCCACCTTTGCAAATCTTATCAAAATGTTCGTCCTTTTTCTCAGCATTAGATGCAACAAAACATTCAATAAACGCCTGCAGCACCTCATAAATAAAATGAAGCACTCTATAGAATGGCAAATAAAAAAAAAAGCCAAGACATGGCAAAGATACATATTATGTGACAAAGAATGCCAGATGCTACTAAAATCCACACGTCAACAGGTTTACAGCTATGATTTATTATGAATAACAGTGATTATGGCACGTAATAAACCCCTATTCACAGCCTGACATAATCCTAATTCTGGTGGTGATGTAGTTCCTGAGTTATAGTGTGTGCAGTTACTAAATGACATGTTTTGTTGAGTGTCCAAATGTGAAGACATCACTGCATGCCCTGACTTCCCCATGCAATCTGACATGTCTGAAATTGTTATTAGTGGGTCGGGCATTTTTACCTTACTAAACAGATTAAAAACTTCATCTACAACAGGTCACAGCAAATTTAATAACAAGCTACTCAAGAATGTGTCCCAGCTAGTGTCGCAACATACCCCCTGGGTTCATTCTTAAGACTGGTGAGTGGCTAAAGTCATCCCATTCTACAAATCCAGCGAGTGTTTGTCACCCTTTAACTACCAATGAATATTATTAACCAGTACAATTCGCAAACTTATGGAACACATTATTAATTCACAAGTCATCGACTATTTCGAAGATCCCAGTTTAACATTCAGCTACCAGCACAGGTTTTCATTTACATTACGACTTAGCATGAAACCACCACATTTACTCCATCTTTGCAGCAGCTCACCACTCTCTTGGCATCATCAAATTAAACCTAAAGCATGCTTTTGTCAACATACATAAACTTGCTTACACTACACTAATCCACACAAAGCTCGAATACGCATCGCTAATATAGCACTCTGGCAGGTAAACATTGTTGACGAGATTGCATTTGTTCAAAACTGGGCTGCTCACCTTCATATTTTCCGACTATTCATCTTACACTTCCGTGTCATCATTAAAAGCACGTACTGATTTACAAGCACTATCCCTTCGCCACAAATCAGTGCGTCTTTGCCTGCTTGACAAACTTTATAATCGTACTTCTCTTCACAATGATTTCTTTCAGTCACCACCTGTCGTATTTTCATGCCGGGATCACCACCTCATATTCAAGCGTACACCATCTCGCACGTTACAATATGCATGCTCCTTTATACCCTGCACCATCACTGAAGGGAACTGCTTTCCCTCTGATATTGCCACAGAATCTGACATTAAAATTTTACGACGTGCTACGCACTGTTAATTAGTTGCCTTTTTTATTACATTCTTGTTTAGTTGTTTTTGTGAGTTACTAATAAATACCTGTATTAATACCGTAGTTTATGTGTGCATGCATATTTTCAACATTTTATTTTGCTGTGTGCATAACTTTTGTTTTGCAATTCTTATGATTTCTTACATTCTGTTTCTTAATACCTAAACAATGTTAGCATACCTTTGTTCTGTACTTTGTCCTATTATTTGTTGTAACTATTTCTTTGTAATCTCATTTATGTTTGTACTCCCCCTGCCCCTGTTATGTGATGGGCGCAACTGATGCCTTTAAGGGCACCGTTGAGCGCTGCAACACTGCTACTTTGATGTAGCAGTGTTGTGAGGCATTTTGCTACCCTAGGTAAAGTCAAACTACTGCACTCCTCTCCACTCTAGCACCAAATTTAGGTGCACCATGTGAAGAATTTTAAGACACATTGTAAGGCATTATAGTAACTAATATGGGAAGAAAGTTGGTACACAGGTTTCCAGGCATCACTTCATTGTTCTTTCAAAAGTCAGTCATCCATAGTGCATTTGAAATTGGATATTTTACGGAATCCAACATTGTCCTTTGCCATTGGTGAAATGTAAATGTTAAAGTGGGGTGAGGAACGACTAGATGCGATGTGCCCATCTAGAGCTGCCAAATCTAAGTGGCCACTTGTTTTGCCTACAGCACAATATACCTCTGCTTGGTTGTGTTGCTGGTCAGAAATATACATACAAAATAACAGAAGGTGCTGCTGTGCCAATATATTCACAAAAGTCTTACATGATTATACAGGTGCCATCCATTAGCATCAAAACATGGCCTGCACAACAAGCACAGTATCTTCAGCGGAAATTGTAGTGTTATATCTTGCATAGAGAAATGCAGAAAAGTGTAAACAAGGTGCACTGTGCTAAAATTTGTCTTGTGAATTCCTACTGTGCCAACTGTGCAGATTGATGACATATAGTTTGATCTGGGAGCTAGCCCAATGCACATGTACACAAAGGAAAATGATTCACCTCTTAAATATGTGAAATGACGCCCAGGTAGGCACAGTAAATTTTCAACTTTGTATGCTTCAGTGTTATGCTAGAAGAAAACGTTTTTTTAGTGTGTTGCTGATTCACAATTATATACCAACTATGCATATAGGAGAAGAATCTGCAATCTTTTAGGCTGCATGTTAAAATGCCATGTATACAAACCCAGGGAAAACATGGGGAAGGCGGGAAATGGAAATTCAAGACGATGAGCAAACCGAGAACAAGATGAAAGCAGAAGCCAACGTTTCAACAAGTGGACTTGTCTTCTTCAAGGCGACATATGCTTTCCTCGCCACAGTTACAGATATTAAGAATCAATTTGGTTGATGCCCAGCCTGATACTCCGTGATTATACTGATAGATATGCATACAATTGTTTATCCTTTTTCTGTGGATTGCATTTCACCTACTAACAATTGAAAGATATCAGTCAACGTGAGATGCAAATAGTGTTGTACTTTGCAGAAGGTATGTATATATATAGATATATATATATATATATATATATATATATATATATAGCACCAGCAATTATGTTACGACCTTTGACGAGTCATGTGACGCGCTTGACACACCATGCTCGCCGCTGGGTTGTTGTGCTTTGAGTGCCACATGTTTTTCTGAGCACAGGTTTGACCGATAAAGATTTAATGCTGTGAAGTGATGTTTCCAGTGATGTCACAACAACGCAACAATGCTCTGAAGTATATATTTATTGATTTGACAGCAAGAATTCCATAGACATTTTCTGTAGCATGAAGGAAGGAGATGCAGATATGGTAGCAGATCTGAATCATTATTATTATTATTATTATTATTATTATTATATACATAATATTACTGTATTAATCATTAATATACATCATTGTACTGTGTGGTAGTACAATATATAGTATACCACTCAACACAGTCAGTGCTCAAAGTTAGCCAGGGCTCGAGAGAGTTCGGCCTCTCTTCCATTTTCTAAGCAGGGGTTCGGCCCCGTCTTTGCAGGTCAACTGTAGCACTGTGGCACCCATTCGACAAGCACTGTAGGTGATTTTATTGCCAATAGTGCCTTGTGAGGGGAAATTCCAACTCTCCAATTTTTTGGAATATTGACTTAAATAAACAACAAATCGGTTTACTACCTCTGTCCAAGCGGCGTGATTATGAATGCCTTAAATTGTTGCATAATTCAAATAACACCCCACACTACTCATTAAAGAACAACTATCTGTCTCCTGATAATTTGAAACCTACTAGGAATAGCCACAAACTTAACCTTGCACCATTTCAACTGCATACTAACCTGTTTAAGTATAGCTTTCCTCATACAATTGAAAAATGGAACTTACTCCCAGGTGAAACTAGGTAAATTAGAAAAATCATTGTATTTACTTGATTCATGCTGCGTTTATTATACTGATTGTATCTTTTATATTGAAGTTATCATGTTTTTTAAGGCATTGAAGTTGATTTGTGCAGAAAAATATTTTGTTATATGCAATGTACAAACCCACTCCTGCGATAGCCCAATTGGACTACAGTATGTGAAAATAAAAATAAATAAATAAGTGATTAATCAGTTGATAGGGCATGAGCAAAGACAGAGCAGCAGCTATTGTCCTACTTCTGCATGCATTTCCCCAAGGCATTGCACATGACAGTCACCACCCTTAATTGCTCGACTAATTAAGATTCTTGGCACAGCTAGCATACTGTTTCATGAGTCAGTTGAGTGTGAACCTACCTGTTCGTGAATTATTGAAGGTTCACCTTGGTTTCTTAGTTTACAAATTAATTTTAATTCGTTTATTTTTGCATTACGAGTACAGTGCTATACCATGCATGTACTTTGTACACTTTTGCAGTAAGCAGGTGTGAAACCATGAAATATATTCTTGTAGTGCCCTGAGGTTCTAGGTCCTTTCGGCTCCCCTTATTACCACCGGTACCACTATAGCCGTTACCACCAGTGGTGCGGCCGGTATGTCGATCGATACCGCCGGAATGCCTTATTGAGCGATATATGTGTGAACGTGACACGCGCGGCTTGCCCGTAAATCCGTTTCACTTGCGCGTGCCGCGTCAACAGAAACACGCCGCTTTTCTTTCTTTCTTTTTCTGGTGGAAATGGGGCACAACATCGAATAAACGAAGCTTTGCACAACACGTTTACAAACGGACAAACACGAAATAACAACTACTCTGACTCATCATTAACATGTCTAATTGACAAACGATTTGGCGGCTGTCCATTGTATTGTTAGGTTGTTAATTATGCTGGTTCTCACTGGTCAACCAAGCGAGACTGTACTAGTAATCATGCAAGCCGTTCGTTTTCTTGCATTTCGTGACTTGCTCGTCCGGCTCCTTTTGCCGACGAGAAGCAGCCTATATTTCTCGCTTTATCCCCAGCAGCAATACTCTACAAAACGAAATATTGTCCCTCCATTTAAACCCCATTCAACCAGGTTTAATGTCCTCGACATTGAGCCACAATATGTAAGGAATATCGTTTAAAGGCCGCAGGCCAGCTGATAATGGACATAAATCGGAGGGGCCGAGGGGCCAAAGAAACTAAACTGAAACATTGTTTGCCGTGAGTATTTTCTAAACAGCATGTGCCTCATATCTTAAATAAATAAATATAAAATAATCTAGACGGACATATGTTAGAACTTTGTTTTGTTTTGTCCATATTCAAACTCTTCTAGGTGGCGCCCCAACAGCTCATCGAAATGCACGCAGCGCGAATTCGAATCCACAGCGAGATTTGAGCGCGGGAAGCTGTTATGTGCCAGTATGCTGGGGTAGGCTTGACAACTCAAAATTTTCTATTTGTACTTACGAAGCAGCAGTATTTGACAGAAAAGAATAATACTTTGATGCTCTTCTCACGCCTACAAGCGATGGCGGCGTGATTAACAACACAGCGTAATGCGCAACGGTGAACGCCAACGAACTGCGTGCCGCCACCAACCAGGACGAAGCATTTTGGTAAGCTCGTATTTTATTTCTTGTTTGCAAAGTTTGTCGCAGGCAAACAATTTCTTTATTTCTAGAAGGATCGCATTTGACTTCGCTATCGTGAGTCTCACGCCGTGAACAACGGCTTCTGCGATATCCAGAACGTATTGATGTGCTCAGTGCGCATGCATGATGTAAGACGATAGAATAAGCAGAACTGTGTAACCTCTATATCGTACAAGGGGGAGAAGGCGCGAAGATTATATGTCACTTGAATAAAAAGGACACATCTCGTTTGTACGCGTCCTTTTGTTTTAGTTACTGTATATTTTGGTAATGTATCGTCATATGGGTTTACCAGCCATGGCCGGACTTGGTGCTCTCGTTCTCGCGTGCAAATGTGCCAGTTGGCTGAGGTGGCACTGTGAACAGCGCCAGACAGGGCGCGATTCCCCCGGTTCTTGAGCCCCTGGCCAAAAACTTATTTCTGGTATAGGAAAAATTTTCACAGCTGTGCACTGTACCCACCGTGGTTGCTTAGGGGTTATGGTGTTGGGCTGCTAAGCACGAGGTCGTGGGATCGATTCCCGGCCACGGCGGCCGCATTTTGATGGGGGCAGAATGCAGAAACACCCGTGTACTTTGATTTAGGTGCACGTTAAAGAACCTCAGGTGGTCAAAATTATTTCGGAGTCCCCCCACTATGGCGTGCCTCATAATCAGATTGTAGTTTTGGCAAGTAAAACTCCATGATCTATTTTTTTACCTCCGCACTATGTGTTTTGAAATGTTCTCCCTTGTTTAAGCGTGTTGGTACAAGCCTTTACCGTAGTTTGAGATCGTAGCGCCTTTCCTCTAAGTTGTAGTGATTAGATGTCATTGGAAATGTGTAAGGTTGGAAATGCTTGTTTTCATCCTTCACATTCTAGAATACAAATTTATACTAGGGTAATTAAAACTTGCAAAATGCAGTGTGAAACTTCATACTAAACTTTATTTATTCAAAGAAAATAAACAATATTTTCAATGTCCCTTTATAATAGCATCATTGTGCACTGTGGAGATGAACTGGTTCGAAGGCACAAACTGACTGAATGGATTCTTGTCTTGCTTTAGCATAACTCAGTTTGAGTATGGAAGAAAAAGTACAGGTGACAGGATGAGCACTAACTTCTAACTGGTCTTATTCCACGACCCTACTGCACATTATATGCGCCGCTCATAGCACACATGAGAAAAACAACTGAAACAACAACCTTACAAGAAGCAGACGGCTGCAGTTCACTGAAAACGTGCCGACCAACTTAGAAAGTAAAGTTCCTTGCCTGATAAAGATAAGGAGGGTGTACTCACGCACACCCTAACGTATTTGGCAATGGCATTAGCCTGATCAGTAATCTCGCGCATCAGTTGAATGTTACTGCATCCTATGATGACACATTCTTTAAAAAAACTAGTTTGCATCCACAAGTCTTGCAATGCATCGCAAGGGGCCTACTTCGTTAACTTTTATGAAGGTTGTAACTATGCTCGCCCAAGCAATCGTTGATACTGCATCAGAACGGCAAGTTGGGCCAGTTGGTTGGGATTCATACTAAGGTTTGTTACAGCGCAACCTAAGACAAGGACAACAGAAGGTACAAAACAGCGCCGTGTCGTCATTTTGTACCTTCTGTTGTCCTTGTCTTAGGTTGCGCTGTAACTAACCTTATTATGAATCATTGATATCCCTTCCCGTCTGTCTAATGTAGACGCCCTTGCACAACAAGGGAAACTTGTATACCATAGC
Source organism: Dermacentor andersoni (assembly GCF_023375885.2). Taxonomy (NCBI): domain Eukaryota; kingdom Metazoa; phylum Arthropoda; class Arachnida; order Ixodida; family Ixodidae; genus Dermacentor; species Dermacentor andersoni. The sequence continues at coordinate 83,711,295 of NC_092815.1, read as the reverse complement.
TCAAGTGCAATTAACATGCCCGTTCATGTCTTTTTTCCAACCAGTGTGTCAAAACAGATATAAAATACTCGCAAATATGCAATGACCACTACGTCACTTCACATTTATTCTGCAATATTCTGCTATCTCAACTGCAGGTTGCCAAGAATGAAAAATTACCAGAGTGCGCTACTCGAATGGTGTTCACTGTATCTGATGAGTGTCTTGATTTACCTAATCGATGAGATGTCAGTGAAAAGCTTTGTATGATGGTTACAAATGGCCGGTAACAGCATTTAAGACAGCCTAGGATTTGTGAAGGCACGAGAATGAAAGCCCGTGAAATAAATAAAAGGTGAAAATAAACTGCCCTTACCATGACAATGCTTCTGCGCACTATTGCATCAATCTTTACAAAAACTTTGTCAAATAGGTGCACTGGGAAAGAGCAGCTGCAGTTTTTTCTCGACATGTCAGCAGTTTTTGGCGTGCAAGTACAATCCCTACCAAATGCGAAGTAGCGCGATCTTGGTAACAGTTCGCTTTGCGAACCTTTACAAGACTGTGCCCCAGGTTTGCACATTCATAATATATGCAGTGCACTGATGACACTGTTTCTGTCTGAGACCACTTATATTACTGATGCGGAGCGCATTGTCACGTGAATTTCTAAAGAAAAATTCGCTTGTTTGTTTGTTTTTTTTTGTCGGAAAAAAAAAGACCACACATGAACTAGGTCGTAACGCTGTTATCGGTCATTTCTCGGCGTATTCCATAACCTTTGCATTGGCACCATATTCGATAAGTAAGGAAATAAACATTCATTACAAGTACATATTAATTGCTTGTTCACAATGGAAAAAAAAAAACTTGAGTAGCACAAACATAAACCTATCAACATAGAGTGGGTGATGTTCACGGAAAGCACTCAATTTTTTTCTTGGCCACAGTTAGTTGTCATATCCAGTATGTAATTTAATGGTGGTTTCCGAGAAACCTGTACAGGTCTCCTTCGTAGCTTCATGCTAAAGTAGGGTGGGTGAAAATTTTTCCTGTCATGAATTTTACTTGCCTTGCAGGCTTCCACAGAACTGATCTGCCATAATCAAATAGTGCTCTGTAAAGTAAAATAAGGAACACCTTTTCTTCATATACCTGTATTTCACTCATTGACCTCTACCAAGCTACTCATGTAAACATGTATTTACTGCTCGAAAACGGGCAATTCATGCTCCAGTGTGTCAAATTTGCCACCTCCCAGAGCTGCTCCAAAACTTCTTTGACTGCTTCCATCCCTGTATGAGTGGCCCATATAATGTTTAATGAAATTATCACTGGCATCCCAGAAACTTCAACATGTAACATCCGCCTGCCAAAGTGCCTACATCTCAACATTTTGGTTAGAACTGATCACTTTATTTGCTGCAGGACTGAAGCTGTCTTGATATCTACAATACATTGGACACTACATGCAGGATTATGAATGGATACCTGAACACTGCTTGAAGGAGCAAGCTCTACAGCATCACTTATGCTCCTTTCCATGGGTTGGCAAGAGGAACCGTGGCACGCAACTCTACAGGCACCTGTGCTCTTCACTACCTTCGGAGGAGAGATGCATTGGTATGCTGTACATATATTTGACTGTGGGTTCCAGCTGCATCTCTTGCATTGTCATTCGATGTGCAGGTAGAGGAGTTACCTATTGGGCGCACATGTTGGTTAACGATACAAAAAGGAAGGTGCTTCTTTGAACACCGATGACCCTGTCCTCCACTTATTTATTTTAATTTTCTTGTAACCTTATTTTTGCTGATTATATAAAGGTCGCAGGCAATTAAGCCAAGAAAAGCGTTGGTGTAATTAGCTGTGGTTGAAATTGAAATGTAGAAAATATTGAAAGAAAGTCATGAAAGCAGACGAAAGGACCTTGTCTGTGGTGGTGACTGAACCCACAACCTTTGCAGTACACACGCGATGCACTACCAATTGTGCTAACTTGGGTATTTATGGTATTTATGCCCTGGGAGTGTTAGCCAGCGCCATTTAGAGCCATGGTGGGCAGATGTGGAACATCTTTTTTTGCACAATGGTGTCGCGTAACACCTGAACTGAAGAGAGCAGGCATGTGGTTAATAAACCCATGCATGCTACCTAAAGGCATCAAAGCTATGAGGTTTCAAACCCTCGCATGAATGAATGAGAAGGAAAACGGGCTTCATTTTTTTAAAATCACGACCATATGAAGCCAAGAAAAGCATAGGGGTAACTAGCTGTGGTTGAAACTGAAATGTTGAATTGGCTCTGCGGCCATCTATCAAATTTCACCGCAATGCATTATCATAACTCAATGGGCAGCACGTTTAAAAATTATAATTCAGAAGACTGCCAGAATTTCAACAAATGAGCAGTTAGCAAGAATGATAGTGTATGCCCTTCTAATATTCTTCGTATTTATGGCACTTATTCGTAACTTTTCCGCTGTGTTATATCAGTGTTTTAATTCGGACCAAAACTGTGCTATAATGTAGCAATGAGGTTATGGTCTAGTGGCGTAAATGTGCATGTTAATAAGAGGGCAAATCGCCTTAACATTAACTGAGAGTTGTTTAAACTTGGGCAGCCTTCCGAAATATACTTTTTTTGAAGTTGCTGTCCATTGAGTTACACTGGTGCACTGTGTCATGCGAGCTACCGCAACGAGATGGCGCTATGTACACGGTCATGTAAGATGCGGAACAACGCCTCTGGGAGAGCGGACCAGACCGTGTAAGCCGAGCCGGCATGTAGCCGTGCTTGTTTTGCATACACAACCTAGTAAACAGTTCCAGTTAACACTTACGTTTTGTCAATCACGTATGCTCGTCACCCGACCATGACATGGAGGCAACGGTGGGATACTCGACAACGCTGTGAGAAATGCACCACGCAAGTAGAAGTCTACATCACAGCGCACTGCGGTGAATACGAAACTTTGCTACCCATGGCTTCACCTACAGTGTCCACAGCCCAGCACGCAGCTCCACTAAACTCGTTCGTCGTCAAACTGCCGGAAAAACTTGATTTTCGGCAGCTTGAGGAGTAGAAACGGTGGCTCACAAGAAGGGAGGGCTATAGAGCTATCTCCAGACTAGAGACGACGACGAGACGCAGGTGAACACACTCATTTATGCCATGGGTCATGAAGCCAAAGACGTCCTAGCCTTGCTCAGGCTCTGTGATGCTGAGAAACTCGACTACAACACAGTAATGCAACTGTTCATAAAAAATTTCCTGACACGGATGAACATGATATACGAGTGTGCAAAGTTCAACAGCCAGAAGCAAGACGTGCATGAGACAGCCGATATGTTCATCACCGAACTCTTCAGGCTAGCTGAAGCCTCTGAGTACAGTGCCCTGAAAGAGGAACTGATCTGTGATAGACTCGTGGTCGGTCCCACAGACACGTAGGTGAGAAGCTGCAACTTAATGCTGAGCTTACTCTGGAAGCCGCTGTCAACGCTGCTCGCAACATGGCGGCAACAATCAAACAGCAGCAAAAGGACCTACGGCCACAGCTACAATCACTTGAAGCTGTAGACACCATGCACAGCTTCTCGAAGAGCAAAGGAAAGTCAAATAATTCTCGTAAAAACCAGCGTGACCAAACTGCGCTGACATGCAAGTGGTATGGCTCAACAAGACACCTATGGTTCACCATCACACACTATGTGCACGGCGAATGGCAAAACATGCAGTGCCTGCAGTAAAAAGGAACACAGCTGCCATATGCTTTTCCGCTTCCAAAAAGCAGAACAAAATGCACATACCAAGCTGTTTTGGAAGAGGTTTACTTGGACAATTAACTGACCAACAGGATCCTGGGCCATGAAAAATCAATGTGATGGTCAATGGCTTCACGGTAGACACTGGTGCAGATGTGACTGCCATGCCAACAAGCCTCTACGACGAACAAGTCACGGGAATCCTGAAGCAAGCAAAAGAACAGCTGCTCGGACCCGGCAGGACCAAAAAAAGCAACGGTTAGACTGCTACCGTGTGCTGAAATGGCTGGTTGTGTCAAGAACAAATTTATGTAATAGACAAGCTGCATGACGCACTTTTTGACGTCACCCCGCAATCAAATCCTTCAATGTCCAACCAAGTCTCCTAGAAGTAGCGGAGTCAAAAGGCAAGGTCAGCGACCCAGCCAACATTTTATGCCACTACCTCTACCTGGCTACAGACCTGAGCCTACCTTCTCAGGACCGATTACAATATATCGCTACTCCCTGATGCCAAGCGGTGTGCTATTATGTACTCGGGGCGAGTACCTCTGCCCATGTTGCCGAGTGTCCAAATGTGAGTTGGAGAGAACGGAGAGCCTGGGCGTCATCATAAAGGTCGAAGAAACCACAGAGTGGCATGCACCTATGGTAGTGGCTAAAAATAAAGGAGGCGAGCTTCAAATCTGCAGTGACTTTGGAGGGTTAAAATAGAACATTCTGTGAGAATGAGTCTTAGTGCCCACCATCAATGATTTCCTGGCCAAACTCACCGGAGCTGCCTGGTTTAGCAAACTTGATGCTATAGCCGGATATTGGTTACTGGTTACCTGAGTCCCAGAGGTACAACACTTTCCTGATGCCACTTGGCCATTTTAAGTTCCTGTGATTGTCCTTCAGAATTTCCACAGCAACTGAATTTTTCCACTGGGAAATGCTAAGACTGCTAGAAGGCCTGGATGGCCAAGCATGTCTGCAAGACGACATAATAGTGTTTGGCCGCACGAAGACAGAACATGATGCACGACTGCACAAAGTACTTCAGCACCTGCAAGAAGCTGGCATCACCCTAAACGCAGGAAAGTGTGTACTACACCAGCAGTAAAAAATCGGGCCCCTTGGTTAACCCCCTTCTCGTTCATTACATAACGAGGGTCTCGAATCTGGCAACATTGGTGCCTTCAGGTACTACGTGTGGGTTTATTGACCAATTGCCTTCACCCAAAAAGATCACATACTCGTGATGCCTGCGACAGAAAGGATGCTCTACATATCGCCAAGGTTTGTGAGTGGTGGCACTGGCTAACAATCCCAGGGTTAGTTCTAGTAGTAACATAAATACCCCAGAAAATAGATAGGAAGACGGTGCTGTGTTAGCTCGATCGGTAGAGCATCACACACGTAATGCGTAGATGTGGAATCGTTCCCCACCTGCGGGAAGTTGTTTCTTCATCCACTTTCAGTTCCGTTAAGTTATAATTTCTTTATTTCAATTAGTAAGTACAAGTAATTTTCCCTGTGTTGTCCTTGGTGCCTTTGTTTGTTGGCGTCTTATGATTAATAAAAATCGGGCCCCTCGGTTAACCTGCTTTCTTCTCGTTCATTACATAACAAGGGTCTCGATTCCAGCAACATTGATGCCTTCAGTTGGCATGTGGGGCTTTATTGACCAGTTGCCTTCACCCAAAAAGATCACGTACTTGTGATGCCTGCAGCAGAAAGGATGTTCCACATCCACCGCGTGTGTGCCATGTTTTCTAAGAAAGCAGGAACTATTCATATAATCTCTCTGGAAGTTCATAAAAGAGGGGGAGGGAGGAAAGATTGCAAAGAAGGGAACAGGGTCAAACAAATTGAGGTGTAGCAACCTGTGTAAACCGAAAGCAAAAAACATTCATACACATACTTGTGAGAAATAGAAAAAAAAAGAATAATTACACGTCATTCTTTGATATTAAAAGAGCTTCTGATATCAGTTGTGAATTCATGTTTCTACTTCTGCCAAGAATATATTTCAAGTTGTGGATGACAAGTGCATGTGTTACAATGCTCACCTACATTGGTCTTACTTTGTTTTTATATTCTGCAAATGTTCTCTTGCCCTTTCATCAGTGCAGCGTCCAATTTGGCTTGTGTAGAGCTTACCAGAAGTAAGAGGTTATTTGGTAAACCATTCCAATGGCACAATTCATGAACGGTGTTGCATGCCTTTTGTTAAAAGCAGCTGTATTTTTACACTCAAGCGTGGGAAAAAAAGCTTAGATGGCTTCTTCGGAACCAGCAGCACGAATGGGGCCCCATATTTGTCATTAACCTTCTTCAGTGAGTGCAACTGCTGTGCTCATGAGGCAGTGCCTCTGGCTGCTTCAAACTGCGCACTGTTACCTTTGCTGCTTTCCACTCCTGAAGTTTTCGCAGTAGGGATTCTGAGATTCCGATGATGAGAGTGAGGGAGGCCAGCTGTTATGAACATGCCAACGTGAGCACAAAATCTATTGCGCCTTGTGTTAATACACATTTTTAGAGCCTATTCAAGGCACATTGGGCAATTGTGGGCTTAACATGGATTTAGGCTGGTTCATACAGTAGCTAACCTTTCTTTGCTCTTAGTTGGTAACTTCATGAAACATGCGTTAGGGTGAGCATCAAATGTTTACCTAAGATATGCAGCATATTGTCAATGGGTTAATGAAGTTGAGTCTGACGAAGTCTTGTCCGGTTAGGAAGAGTCAAGGGAAAAAACAGAACTGACACCGACCAAGGTGAAAAATTATTTAAAGACACGTGGGAGCCTTGCTTACAATGCTTTCACCATGCGTGTCTCATGTGTAAAGGTTAGTCCTTTTCCGTGCCCATTAAAGACATTTCAAATGTTATCTACCGTATTCTCATGTGTCATATTAGAGTTAGGTTGTAAAAGAATCAAGATATCGATGTATGTAAAAACACTTAGAACCACGGCGTTGTCAAATATCTAGTGATGTAATGTCACAAAGCACAGGAGCATTGCGATTATCACATCTCAAAACCCCTACTGCAAAAGCTTAAATTCCAAATGCAATGAAATTTCACTTTGGCTATATTGGTAATAAATTAGTAGTAAATACTACTGTAGTCATCTTGGCAAAGCTGCGGGGCTGGTATCTAATTTTCTTTTTGATATTCTTTTAATACTGTATTAGCAGACGACACATGAACCTGGTGGTTAGTGGCTATGACGAGAGTCCACATCGCCTCCAGGTTTTTATCACTGCAGGCAGCTGCAGGTGGTCCCTTATCTCGTAGGCCACACTGAGGTGCCCTGCCATCTGAGTCATGCCTCACTGCCAGTTACTGGTAATTGTAGCATTCATTTCAGTCTCGGTATCAAGATTGCTAGAATGCTGTTTTGTATTTACACTGTTTGAATCATTTTTTTATGCAGCCCTAACTTTTGTTGTGGTTGGGCTTTAAGGGCTGTAAAACAGCAAAAGCCAGCAGTGCGCACACTTTAAAGCAGCTGAAGCAGCTGGAAGTACTGCCTCATGAGCACCAAGTGATGCACTCACTGCAGAAGGTTGCTGACAAGCATGGGCTCTGAGTTGGGCTGTTTGGTGTTGCGCTGCCAAGCCTGATGGTGGATAATCAAATTGTAGCTGTGGCAGCTGCATTTTGATAGGTGTGAAATGCAAAAATGCATGTGTGTTTTGCACTGTATGCACAGTAGAGTAACCAAGGGGGTCAAAATTATTCCAGAATCCCTCGTACTTCATGCCTCATAATCATATTGTGGTTTTGGCAAATAAAACTACAGAAATTGGTTCAATATATTAGTTGGTGCCCTTTGATGTTCCAGTTCTCTAATTTTCTTGCTTATAAAAGCTCTGTTCTTGGTATAAATGATGAATTTGTTATTACAAAAGGCTAACCTTTAATCTAACTTAACTCATTAATTTCCTTTAGTGTCCCTTTTCCATGCATTAAAAGCATGGAACACTAATACATTTGCATTAATTTTTATTTGACTCGTGCTCAACAGCTAGATGCCGTAGAAGAGAGCTACTACCGTGGGCTTCAAGTTGATAGGTTGCCGTATAAAAGCTTGTCTTTTCTTTTAGAGATAAAAACACCTGAGCCTAGTTTTCTGTCTTTATATAGACTATTGAGATAGGCAAACACCACTTGCATGATAGATCAGTGATTAGTTATGTGTTCAGTTTTTGCCCCCACCCCAAAAAAAGAAAGTGAACTTGTGGGATCGTTCTCCACCTGTGGCAAGTTGTTTTTTCATCCACTTTCATTTCGATTAATTTATCATTTCATTATTTCATTTATTAAGCTCAAGTAATTTCCCCTATGTTGTCCTTGGTGTTTGTTGGCTTCTTATGATATGAATAATAAAAATAGGGGCCCTCGGTTAACCACCTTTCTTCCTGCAATAACATTTTTCATGGAGGATAACAAAAGCACGCTTGACTTTCTTTAAAAAAATATGCTTCATGTAGACAGTTTCTGCGTCCTTGTCTGTTTGCAACCTAAAAACATGAAAAACAGCTAATAAAAGGCAGCAGAAAATTTTAAACGAACTGCTGATATTGCAGTAATAAAAACTCTTCACAAAGAATAGCTAATAAAAATATTTTAGAAATTTCAGTGGTTTTCTGAAAATAAAATTGGCATGGAAAAGGTTAATCTTGTATGGGGCACTAAGAACAGTAGTAAAACAAATTAGTCACCTAACGCAATCTGTGTAATGAATTGAGGATAAGTGCTCTATAAACAATTACATGTTTTCGATTAGAGATGGTGATTATTTTCCGACACATGTCGATCTTTATTTGCTAATGTGGAAAACCACAATCACTTCCCTCTCAGCTCTCTCGGGGCTCTGCAACTAACCTCATGTGCTGGAAGATAGGGAAACACCCACGGCTCATATGTTCAGCCATGTGGCTACTGTAGTTATTTGTGCAAGTTCTGGGTTCACCCACTCCCTCATTGAAACATTGATAATGATTACGATTACTAATACTCGTTTCCATCCAGGAGCCAAATCAGCTTGTAGTTGATGCTAGTCCTGTTGACAGGTCTTTATCCTTGTTTCTTCCTGCTATCATACTTCTAAGAATAAATAATCTTGCATACTATTGCTGAAAGCTGGGAGAGTTGGTTACTGGCATTAGGAAACATAGTTACTACACTATAAGATGAAACACATGAAATGCACAGGATGAGCACTACACATGAACTTGTTTTAGTACATGAGTGCGATTATATGCATGCATGAAATGCTCAAATTTGCAGCAAAATTTGACTATACGTGACATATAACATACATCACTCATTCTATTTTGCATGTACCGTACATCTTTTTCAAGTAATCAATTTTTATATTCGAGATTTCAATAGAAGGTGTGCTATTGCATTTATCGGTTTGTCTGGGAAGGCCCTTATATATCAGTGTGGAATTTTAGCCTTACATTTTCTGAGTATGTTGTGCTGTTGTATTTTGCCATGTATTGACATCTTTTACAATCTCCTGCAAGTGTTTCAGGCCTTGCTGACACGCTAACCTGCGCAGAATGCTCAGCCTGTCTTTGAGGCACCTTTGAGTGCCTTTAATGCCTTCAGCAGCAAGTGTTATACCCGTCACACGAGCATGCCAAAGGTCCTTTGAAGTTAAGGAGCATTGAGCTTTCAAAGACATTAGTTCAACGGATATATGTCGGTGCTACATGGTCTCCAGGTAGTCTCCGTTGAAGCTTTTAACAGAGACCGCAATGTATCCTTAGCGCTACCATCACCTTGAAAGTAATAAAAAAAATATGGCCCAATGCGTCTTATAATAAGTTTGTCACATTTTTTTCAGCAACATTTATTTTTCCTAATACATAGAAACATCAAAACAAAATGCACACGTAGTAAAGGCATTACTTTATCACAAACAGATGTATTTATTGTAATGATGGCCACCATGTGTACCGCTTCGTACACCACACATTGGCGTCGATTATTCATTGTTGCCTTTGCTTCAGCTGCTTTGTTTCGTTCGTTGTGGCTAGGTAGCGGTAGGTACACGTAAACGCTGTAAAAACTAAAAAACAAAAGTGACAAGGAAAGATGTGCAGAAAAAAGCCAAGGAGACTGGGATGCCTAGCAGCCACTAACCAAAGAACCAAATCGCACATGGCAACCGTGTTGTGTCGAGGTTGCTGCTGACGACAGGCCGTACCGGTGTTGCTGTACCGGCGCTTTCATGATGGAGATTGCGGGTGTCCCGAAAGTGTTTAGTACTTTAGTAACAGTATTCAGTACTTATAAGCTTGTTCTGAAGAGGTAAAAATTGAACTTCCATATCTTTAGATTATGTTTTCCACTGTCAGACGCCCTCTAGGCTTGGGAGTATTCCCTTGAGGTTTCAAAGGACGAACGCGCACTCCTTTGACTCAAAGCCCCCTTCCAGTAGGGCTCCTTTGCTGTGCCTGTGTGACAGTGCACATTCTCCCTTGAAGTAAAGAATCTTTGGTTCAAAGGACTTTGAAAGTGCCCGTGTGACTGGGGTATTATGTAGGATAGACCAGGATTTGTGGTAATGGCAGGCTGCAGGAGCATTGTGCACAGATGTAGGTGGTAACAGCATCTGGATATCTCACAAAACATTGCAAAACATGCCAAACTGTGACTGTACACATGCAGTTTGCAAATATAAGGCAGGGAAGTGCAGATTTGTATACTAGGTCTTTTCCATCCAAGAAACCAATAACTGCATTAACAAACCTTCTACAGGGGTCTTGAATAAAGAAGTTGGTTACTTGAACAATACGATGTATGACATGGGTGCATCATGAATCACATAGTTTATATGTCGTGTATTGTGAAATTTCCTGCGAATGTGTCGTTTTTATGTATGTAATCATTGTTTAGTGAGGTTGCTTGATGTCCAGCACCCATTCTCTGCATATCATGTTGGTATTTTGTTTTGTCTTAGAACTGTAATTATGTTTCATAAAACCTTACATTGCTAAAATTAGACTTTGGGGCAGTTTGGTCTTTTCATCCACATTCTTGTTTTTGTCATTTCCCTTGCCATGCAAGCATTTTTCTGGAGCACTTGCAGTATTTCGTCATGCTCTTGCGTTTACAAGCCAGATGTCTGTCTGTGAACAGCTCAAACCACTTGTAGCATGCAAATCTGATGCATCCTCAATAGAACTCCATAGTGAATGTATTGCTAAAAATATTTTTCAGGGGATGAAGCACTTCTATAACTACAGAGTTTTGCAGCAATAAAGAAGCAGAATGCTTGCATCTGTGTAATCTATATATAATATTTTCTTTGTATCTTTTATCTGACTGTCTGTCAGCATGGTAACATTGCATATTATCTTCTTAACATTCATGAGTTCCAAATAGCTACTATAATCTTTTTGTCCTCATATTTTCTGCAATATCCTTCACCGGAAGGACAACTAGCAGTTCACTTGATTTACCACTTACAGGCAACAAATTAATCATAATAGTAGTGTCATGCCTATTGCTTAAAAGCTCCTAAACGATTTTGCACATCTGAAAGTTCCTTGAATTCATGCAAGCAGGTGCTGCTTATATGATGGCTGAATGCTCATGTGATTGGTTTTTAGGCCAATGTGAAAGAAAAACGCCAGTACCTATGTGTTGCTTTATGATGTTGACCTGTATTTATTATTACGTTGGTGAACTGTGTGTGCACTCTGAAGATATGCACATTACTGCTGGTGTTTTGTATAATCTGTGTATAATACAACAACATATATTATCAAGAACACATTCATTTTATTAGTTTTTGTAATATGTTGTCATGATTTCCTTTCATTGTCAGTGCTGCAAGGCGTCCTAATACCTAATTAAAGAGCTTCTGCAGACATAAAGAGTTGATTCAAAATTTCAGAAGCTTTTAATCACTGCAGCTATAGGTTTTTTTAATATAAGCTTTCTTCACTACAAAATGGGGGTTCCTAAATTGGTTATTTGCGCCTATAAACCACCCGAGCTGGATGAAAATACTTTTCAGAAATTGCTCGAAGGTCTATTATACTTAAGTCAGAATAAGAAGATACTCTTTGCAGATAAAAAACATTAATGGTCTATCTCACATAATGAAACATTCTGGAAGGCCTTGTGGTCATTCGTACAAACACTTGTTTGTAGCTTTGTCAGTGCCGTGATGTTTCAACCTTAGCCTACAAGATAACGATACTCACACCATGTGAAATTTTCGCGAAGTAGTCTGTTTGTGCATTCTGCGACTTAAAAGGAAGAGGTCTGGACACTGACCAAAATGGTTTAAAGTACTTATTTGAATTTTTGAAGTTATTTGAATTTATTTGAATTTGAAAATGTAAAAAACTATTTTAAACATTTTGGTCGGTGTCTGGACCTCTTCCTTTTAGTATGCATCATCCCGACCAGACGGGCTTTCGTCATACTCTCCACTTCATCCAGTCTGCAACTGTACAATGGGCTGTAATTTTTCCTAAAATCTGAGGTGGCCAAGATGCACTTGGAGTGGTAGCATTTAATGGCCCAGCACTGTTGAATAATTGGGGATGCTATGTTTAAATATTCATGTGGTGTCTGTTTGCAATACAATAGTACATAATCTATTTTGTTTGGTTTTCCAGAATGCTCCCCATCATGCACTGCCATCTCAACAGTACCATGGCTTTTTGTGTGGATTCCTTCCCTTTTGAAGGCCACCACTGTTTGCACAGCATCACAGCCTGCCTGCCTTGATCTTGCGGAAGAAGAAAATACAAAATGCCTATTTTTTGAAATGCATGCATGGCTTCATGCAACACCACCTGTCGTCGGGGTGTTAAGGCTTTTTGCAGAGAAAATGTAATGACGCCTTATGTGTGCCCTGGTGGCAAAGTGTTTGCCTCTTTGCCTGTGTAAAAATTTCACACTTATGGATACTGTTAAAGGTTCCTGTATCATATTTTCTTTCACATCCTAAGAAATTTTTGTTTCATTATAAAACTAAAAATTATAGTTGAATTGCTGCTTTGTGTGATATGCAATATTCAGCTGAAGGTGATCAGCAGAGGTCGAACAAGTGTTATGTCAGGTGGAGAAATTTTTTTGAGAAGTGGACTTCTTCGTTAGGGTAACAACCGTTTTCCTTGGCAGTATTTATATAGTTCACGTTTCTCCACTCCATGGATATCCAGCAAAATGAGTGAGTGCATAGAGAAGGTGAGGTAAGTTTAAATGCTCACCATGGGGGTTTAGTTGGGGTAGCAAGGTGTGTAGAAGTATGGGAGTTTGGCAGGTTGCTGGCACCAATTTCTATGAGTGATCTTGTTGTTTGTGTCTATGTCAGTTATATAATGCGAGGCGTCTTCTGACGCCAGAAATTTTGAAAAAAAAAAACTTATATTTGTGGAAATTCAGTATGTGCCCCTGGGGCTACTACGAGCACTTGGGGCCACTGGGTAGATGCAGCTCTCCAATGAACTTTTTTGACACAAACTTGTGTATGTACACTGGGTGTGTGCCACTGCACATGTGCCACTCTTTAATGAACCTCTTTGATGCTGACTTAGGTCATGGGGCATCACAACACAAACCTATGTAGCGACATCTGTGTATGCAAGTGTGAGCTGGAATTGTCTGCTTGGATTTTCTTTCCCTGATGACTAGTCCCCTTGTTGAATTAACTTCAGCCTGAGATATCACCTGTTTGTCTACTGTTATCACATTATGCCCATTTTGCTGTGAACTTGTCATGTTTTCTAGCTGGCAAGCTTGAATTTCAGGTGCTGCACGCTAAGGAAATTGATTCAGAGTGGGTGGTACCACTTCTGCTTTTTCTTCGCAGCTGTGTGTTACATGAGAGAATAAGTTGTACGTAGATGTCTATTAGAAATAGCATAGGTATTCAAAGGTACTTTCATTATGTTCTAGGTCATTGGTGCTGTCTGGCCTCCTTTGCATCATTTTTTGTAGCATGCTTTTTACATGCAAAAACAAATGTGGCCTGTTCTAATGCATGCAAGGACTGCCCAATAGCTCATGATGTTTTGAGCCGCTGAATTTCAGTCTTGGCTGCACTTGTGGATTTTCAACTGTACTGAAGCTTGCAATATGCTTGAATTTCCTGTCAAACTGGTTTGCTTGTTTGTATCCAATTTATTGAATTATTTCACTTTCATTATGCTAATAGTCATTGATTGTACTATCATGCTGGCACATTTGATTCTGGAACTGCAATAAATTTCCAGACATTTTATTGCTTTGTCATGGTTTTTGCACTCGTCAGACACAATCTACTAAACACACACACAAAAAGAACTCCCTTCAACCTCGTAAAATTCCCAAAAAGTGCATAATAAACTCCCAGACCTACCTGTAAAAGCCCTAATAAGGAGCTAAAATGCACTCCCAAAACATTTGTTTAAAACTCCCTTAGTAAAACAGCTCCCTAAAGCTGTAAAAATTCACTCCCAAGCATTCTCGTATATGTTCCCATAAAAAGCAAAAATCGAACTCTCAAAACTATCCATAAGTGCTCCCTTAAGCAGAGCTCCCAAAATATGGGAACGGTTGCTCCCAGGTTTACACCTAAGCACTCCTACAAGGAGGTAAAATAATTTCCCAAAGGTATCCTTCAAAACGCCCTTAAGAAGCCAAACGTTTCCGAAAATATGTACGTAAGAACTCCCATCGCTTCTCCTATAAATTCCCATAAGAAGCAAAATAAAATACCCATGTCAACTTGTAAAAGCTCCCAAAGCTCCTCATAAGAACTTCCATAGTTCTGGTGTTCAAAAGAGGAATGAAAAACTCCCAACGTTCCCCATATAGACTCCTGCAACCACTCGGGGGTTGGTGTTCAAAGGAGAATTAAAAACCTCCCATAATTCTCCATATAGACTCCTGCAACCACTCAGGGGTTGGTGTTCAAAGGAGAATTGAAAAACTCCCATAATTCCCCATAACACCACCAAACACAAGGGTGTGAAAAAAAACTCCGTTCGAATGGAGGATATTGTCCTCCCTTAAGGGCTGAAGTTATGCAACGAGGCCAAAACTCCCTAAAAGGGTCAAACCTGTTTACAGTGCACGAAGCCCAAATATGCTCTTATGCGTTATGCTGTTATTCCGACAAATATGAATTTTTCTTAGCTAATTGGTGCGCGATTACGGTATACTGTACATCATGCAATAACGGGCATGACAGTAATGTGGCAAAATGATGCATGGTTGGATAGCAACTGGAACCGTTTTCTAATGCGCGGGAAGATATATGCAGAAAAGGCACATAGATACACTGCGCGTAAGGAGAAACTCAACACCCAACGTAAAAACTGAACGCAGACAGTTCTTTTTATGTGTGTGCTGATTTACGTTTGGGGACATATTTCTGTGTGCTATAGGCTCTAGTAAGCACTCCCGATCCGCTCATGCGCATGAAGAAGGCAAGTCGCGTGAATTCACTGCCATAGTATCACCACAGTAATTATTACAGTTTCCCCATTACTCACTATGGGCGAATCTGCTCTGTCCGCGTTACTGACGACATCTGAATATGCTCTGAACGTACAGATTGCGCAAAGCAAGACAACGTGACTTCGTCTATATCTTTCGGTCGACTTGGTTCCTCCTTAATTTTCTTTTTCTTTCCATTTCCTTCCGCGCAGATAGTGGGTACCGCGCTGCTGGTACTCGTCATCCTGGCCATCACGGACTCGCGCAACATGTCCGTGCCGCAGGGCATGCAGCCGCTCTTCATCGGCCTCGCCCTGGGCGCGCTCATCCTCTGCTTTGGCTACAACTGTGGAGCGCCCCTGAACCCGGCGCGAGACCTGGCACCCAGGGTGTTCACTGCCATGGCCGGATGGGGTGTTGAGGTCTTCAGGTACGCAGCACCCGTGCTCATGGGGGCTCTCCGGTGGGCCGGAACTAGCGCAGACAGTCGCGCCTGTGCACACGACGCGAGGGATCACCCGCGTGTCAGCAGCGATCTGTTTCAGCGAGCACGTCAGCAGTGACCTGCTTCGCGTTCTTCCAGACAGAATAAGTAGGCCGATTTGATCCTTCTCCCCACCCGCAACTCGGGCTTGAGACCGCGATGTACGTACTTTTGGGTCTTTTTCGGAGCTTTCTTAGTGTCATCGTCGTACCATTATATATGAAAGGTAGAGCTAGAAGGTTCGTGTATATGAACCTTCGAGCCCTATTGTTGGTGTTCGCGTAAGCTCTAGAATATACTCCATTAAAGTAAAACTATTCCAATTCCAATCGGCCATTAGCGATAGCTCAGATTGGTTAGAGTCCAGCCCATATGGGCGGGCGCCACTCCCAAATGGGCCGAGCCCGAGGCATTTTGACCTATCATGGAGGGCTAATGGCCGGTTTGGAATAAAACCAGATTGGAATAGTTTTGCGTTATAGCGGCACAGTATAGTATGCATGTACACGAATCTCTTGCAGGATTACGCAAGGTACGGCGACAACATAGGCAGCAGATATGACTCTTAGAATCATCGATGACCTTCGAGAAACTTCCGATACAGGGAAGGCGCGTTATGCGCTGAGCGACAGTCTTTAACGTTTGTTAGCCGAAGAAAGGTGGTCACTGGAAAAGATACGTAATTACTCATGGCAATATAATCCTCACGCCGTCATTATCGTCATGTTATCGTCGACGTCGTTACACATACGTATACTTTGCAAATTACAGTACGAGGTAACGACGCCTGCGAGAGTCAAGCAGGAGACGGGACCACCGTTGTCGTTATCTTTGCCGTCGATCTTTAGGTCATTCACCGCTGTTTTGGACGGCAATGAGGACCTTTGTATGGGTAGTCGTCGGCATTTTTTCGTTTTTTAATGACGCTTTGTTGGAGTGGTCCTTATTAAAGTAAGTGTTCGTTTTGATCTAGATATGATGGTGGGTCAGGTTCGCGGGATCCTTTCATGCGTTTGATGAGGACCAGCAGCAATGGTCATAATGCTGGACAAAGCTCCTGGGTCAATACTTTCTTCTTGCACTATGTACAAGATCAAAACGACGGAAAGACGGGAACAAAAAAACACGGACAAACAGGTGGTGCGCAAAGTTACTACAGTTTATTGTTGTCATATCACGTAGATATAAAGGGTAGCACTGAGATTGAAATACAGGTGTTAAAAAAAAAAAGCCGTTTTTGGTTGCTTTCAGATTGTACACTTGTATTTCAGTCTGATTCTTAACCTATGTATATGTACACTTGACCTTGCATTAACAAACGAGTTGTAAGCTGGCGTACCATTCGTTTGTTCGTGTTCTTCTGCCTCCGTTTTTTTCGGACATAGGACAACAGCCATTAATTAGCCCCTCTCATCACCTTCCTTGAACGTGTTGAATTGGTCATCCTACCCCTCGTCCTTCCCCCATTCGCCCCTTTGCAGAAGGGGCGGAAGGTGAAGGGAAAGAGAAAAACAAGAATAATTGGAAGGGTTGAAGTGCAGTGGTCCAAAAGATTCTGCACAAGTTTACGTGTGTAACTCGCTTGGTAACTGCCTCAGATCCATTGCGCATGTTCGCCTCATCTGTACTCAATATGTTTTGTATGGTGATGCTGTGCGCAGTCTCTCTACTACTATATTCTACTATACTTGGGGACAGCGATGACTTGCTCGAGTGAACTTAATTCTGGGGTTTTGCGTGCCAAAACCACAATTTATGAGGCACGCCGTAGTGGGAGACTCCGGATTAATTTTTACCGCAAGGCGATCTTTAACGTGCCCCCAATACACGAGAGACCGGCTTTCCTCGAGTCGATTGCAACGGGGCTTTTGAGTTTCGGCGCTGACCACTCAGGGACATCATCCAGGGTGCAATACCGCTTATGTTAGGTAAAACACATGGAAATAATCTCTTTTGTTAAATGGAGAACGCGTAACGTCGTTCTTAAATTTGACCTACATTTACAATGTTCCGATCCTGATTAGAAAGTGGCGCTGAAATATCTGAAACAGTTTGAAGAGCCTTTGTGTGCTTTCCCAGCCGATTATTTGAGCCCACAATGCCAGCACAGCCAGCTCATTCGGTTGGGTCGATATGGATCCACTACAACTGTGGCGTTAGCCACCAACAGCTGTACTTCTGATCGTTGAACTCCTTTAGAGCTGGATTGCGGCCGCTAGTGCCGTCTACACGGTGGCCTCAGAACGGCTACCTACGTCCACGTCTTCATTCTGCTCTCCGGCATCAGTATACCACAAAGTACTATAGAACTTGCGGTTGTTGGGGACTCGGTGCTGACGCCCGTTATTGCGAATGGGTCGCAAGCCCCAAGGGTAGCGTTGGCCTGGCGGCCTGGGGCACTGGAAGCATCCGAAGGTCCCGGCAAAGCATGAGAAGACTGGTAACAGAACAACTTGTTTATTCTAACATAGCAAAAGAGCGGCCGGTCAGGTCGACCGAAGTGGAGAGACGGGAGAGCACGTAACTTCAACAGTACAAATCGGAGCCTCCCTCCTGGCGTCCGGGGGCAGCTGCTCTTATACTCTCGGCGTCGCGGGCCAGAAGGAAGGTCACGGGATGAGCCCACGCGACGGCGGAGCATGAGCCCACGACGGCGCGCACGGTCGAGCCGAGAGACATGGTGAGCCGAGTGTAGTGACGCATCGCCAACCCGCCGACGGACAGACCTGCTGGCTCCTCACTTGGGGAGCTCCGCTCCCCGGCTGCCGCGCTTTGACAAGCGTGGGCACACACACACACACGCACATACGAAGACACGTGGCACTGAAACACGCCTGGACACGCTTGGCGGGGGGGGGCGTTGCGGCGGCGTTGAACGGGCCAAAATGTCTGCCGCTTTGAGCGAAGCCCCGGCGTCCGTTGCATCCGCGCCGGCATTACCGCGCGTTGTAGGCGAAGCGTAACAGACCGCCCCGCCGGGGGAAGGAGATCCCGATGGTCAGGGGACTGCATCCGCTGTCCGGAGGGATGTCGTTCGATGATGCTCATAACCGAAGTCGGGCGTCCTTTGGCGTTTCTTGAGCGCAGCGCACAGAGAAGCCCTCGTTCTCACGTTCAGGTGCACACAGGACACTGCAAAGTGACTTCGGGAGAGTTGACATTTTTGTTCTCGTTTCCGGCAAGCGTTAGAACTACGCCGAATGTCAACCGCTCAGTCAGCAAGCACGGCACAACCCTCACTAAGCCCTGCCAGGCTCTTTCCCCTTTTATACTGCTGCCTAGTTCCTTACAGTAGTTTAGCAGCACTCAGAACGCGTCCACAAATCGGAAAATTGCACTAGATAGCACATCATCACTTTGAAACACTACACAAAAGCAATAAGTTAAAAAAAATCCTGCCTCAGGAAGAAAAACATCCGTAACAAGCAATTTTGAGGCTGATTCCCACGTTAGGGGCTTCGACTTAAGCCATCGGCGTTACCGTTGAGATTCCCCTTTTTGTAACGCACCTCAAAGGAACATTGTTGCAAAGCGAGGCTCCAGCGCAGGAGGCGGCCATTTTTGGGAGAGATGGTCTGCAGCCATTGGAGAGGGCAGTGATCCGTCTCAATGATAAACCTCGAGCCAGCTAGGTAACATGACAATTTCTGAACGGCCCACACGATACACGCACACTCTTTCTCGGTGGCGCTGTACGCCTGCTCACGACTCGTCAGCTTACGACTAGCATACAGGACGGGGTGTTCTACTTCTCCATTTTCCCGTTGGCACAGTACAACGCCCATGCCTCGCTCACTAGCATCACACTGAACAACGAACCCTTTTGTGTAGTCGGGCGATCGTAGCACAGGCTGGCTTGTTAGGGCGCTCTTTAGGGCGCTAAAAGCTCTTTCCTTCGGCTCATCCCAGACGACTGTTTGCGGCTCTGTCTTTCTTAGAGCATCCGTCAAGGGAGCCGCGATATCAGAGTACCTGGGGATGTACCTCTGATAGTAGCCGGCGACACCTAAGAACGACCGAATATCGGTCTTCGTGCGCGGTTGCGGGAAGTCTCGCACAGCGGCCACCTTTATTTCAGAGGGGCGGCGACGACCCCGACCAATCACGTGTCCGAGGTAGACAACCTCGGCCTGTGCTAACTGGCACTTGGGAGCCTTGACTGTCAAGCCCGCATCGCGCAGGCGGGTTAGCACTGCCCGCAAGTGGGCCATATGCTCAGGCCACGATGCGGAGAATATCGCTACGTCGTCTAGATACGGTAAAGCGAATTCTTGCTGTCCCCGCAACACTTTATCCATGAGGCTTGAAAAGCAGTATGGCGCGTTCTTCAAACCAAAACTCAAAACTTTAGGACGGAATGTCCCCATTGGTGAAATGAACGCCGCATACCTACTAGCCTCTTCTGTAAGTGGAACCTGCCAATAACCCCTGACAAGATCTAGGGTGGAAATAAACTGAGCGCTACTCACTCTCTCAAGGCGCTCCTCGATGTTAGGGATCGGATAAATTTGATCCTTAGTGATGGAATTAAGCCTGCGGTAGTCGACGCAAGGACGAGGTTCCTTGCCCGGTACCTCAACTAAAATCAAAGGGGAGGTATAATCACTCTCACCCGCTTCAATAACACCGAGCTGTAGCATTTTCTTTACCTCAGCCTCCATAATATCGCTCTGGCGGGGTGACACCCGGTACGCCTTGGATCGTACTGGCTCTGGGGAGGTAAGTTCTATGTCATGAGTAAGGACAGAAGTCCTACCAGGCCTCTCAGAGAACAGACCTTGAAACTCTTGTAAGAGCTGGTGTAGTTCGGTTTTCTGCTCAGGCGACAGCGATGTTTTACTTATTAAGTCACTAATGACTTGATCGGTGTCTTTCCTGTTCGTCACTGAGCCTAGTCCCGGAAGCTCGACCGGAAGCTCTTCGGGAACGTTTACCATCATGCACACCACTGCTTCCCGTTGCTTATAGGGTTTGAGCAGATTACAATGGTAAACTTGCTGTGCTTTCCGCTTTCCTGGCAGACTCACCACGTAGTTAACGTCCGACAGTTTTTGAACAATCCGTGCTGGGCCCTCCCACTGCACGTCGAGTTTGTTCTTTAGCGATGTGCGCAATATCATGACCTCATCGCCCACCTCAAAACGACGGGCCCTGGCTGTCCGATCATAATAAACCTTGGCCCTCTGCTGGGCCTCTGCCATTGCTTCACCTGACAACTCCTGTGCCCTTCTTAAGCGTTCGAGGAGCTTAAGCACGTACTCTACCACGACTGGGTCGTCGCCCCTGCCTTCCCATGATTCTCGAAGCATGCGAAGCGGAGATCGCAGCGAGCGACCATACACCAGTTCAGCTGGCGAAAACCCCGTAGCCGCATGCGGCGCGGTCCTTAATGCAAACATCACTCCAGGCACACAGCTCCCAGTCAGTTTGATGTTCAAAACACAATGCTCTCAACACGCGCTTCATGACGGAGTGGAGCTTCTCAACGGAATTCGACTGGGGGTGGTGCACTGAGCTGTGTAACAGCCTTACCCCGCACCTTTCGAGAAAGGCTGTCGTCAAAGCGCTAGTAAACACTGTACCCTGATCTGACTGGATTTCTGCAGGAAAACCAACTCGCGCAAATATGGACAGTAGTGCATTGACTATCTCAACTGAGCTGAGTTCTTTAAGCGGCACTGCTTCAGGGAACTTTGTCGCTGGGCAGATCACAGTCAAAATGTGTCGGTACCCCGTGGCTGTTACCGGCAGAGGTCCCACTGTATCAATAACGAGCCGTCTAAAAGGCTCCGTAATGATAGGTACCAACTTCAACGGCGCCCTCGATTTGTCCCCTGGCTTGCCCACCCGCTGACAGGTGTCGCATGTCTTCACAAAGTGGTCTGCGTCCCGAAAACACCCTGGCCAATAGTACTCTTGCAAGAGACGGTCCTTAGTTTTCTTAACTCCTAGGTGTCCGGACCACGAACCCCCATGCGACAAGCGCAACAGATCCTGACGATAGCATTGAGGCACGATCAGCTGATCGAACTCCACTCCCCTGCGGTCTAGATACTTCCGGTACAGGACCCCACCTCTTTCCACAAAGCGAGCATTTTTCTTGGCGATACCTTCCTTGATAATGCAGCGTATGTTTTCTAGGCTGCCATCCTTCTTTTGCTCGGCTATCAAAGCCGACCGGCTGACTTTTAGCAACCTGTTAAATCCGTCTGACGTAGGCGCGATGAGCAAATCTGGAGACAGCTCTTCTAACTTTCCCGTGTCGGGATTTTCCTCCCCAGTATCTGGTGCCTTTAACGCTACAGGCTCAATTTTATTCAGTTCGGGCGTGCTCTGAATATCAGCTTGCTGCACCTCTGACCCTTTTTCATTGTTTGACAACGTCGGTCCCGCAACTACCGCCTTTGCAGCGAGCTCCCGAACCTTCGATCTGGTTAAGGCCTGAACGCTAGCCTCACCAAACAAAAGCCCCTTCTCGCGCAGGAGGTGATCGGACCTGTTCGAAAATAGGTACGGGTACTGGGGGGGCAGCATAGATGACACTGCGGCCTCCGTCTCAAGTGCTCCGAAAGGTCCTTCAACAAGCACTTTTGCTACCGGCAGACACACGCTATGAGCTTCCACTGCTTGCTTGATCCATGCGCACTCGCCCGTGAACATATCGGGTTCTACGTAAGAGGGGTGAACTACATCCATTGTAGCTGCGGAATCGCGAAGCACTCGGCACTCTTTCCCGTTCACGAGGAGGTCTCGCATGTAAGGCTCGAGAAGCTTCATGTTCTCGTCAGTGCTGCATAAAGACAAAAACACGACTTTTGTTTTTGTTTCTGGACACTGCGCCGAAAAGTGACCCGGCTTCTGGCACGTATAACAAACGCGCGCTTGCCTCGTCTCGAACCGCTTTCTGCGTTCGGCTTCGGTTGCCGCCGTCTCCGTACGTTCGGTCGGACTGCTTTCACTCGCATCCGCACTACGTGTGTCCCCCTTTGCTCTCATGGGCGTGAACTTTGGCCTCTCAAACTTGGAGCCAAATTCACCCTTTTGACCGTCCTTAGCTCCACGAGCCCGACGCGTCACAAACTCCTCGGCTAACTCAGCGGCTCTAGCCACCGTACTAACGTCTGGCCTATCCAAGACCCAGTACCGCACGTTCTCAGGTAACCGACTATAAAACTGTTCTAGCCCGAAACACTGCAGAACTTTCTCGTGGTCACCAAACGCTTTCTCTTCTTTGAGCCACTCCTGCATGTTTGACATAAGCCTGTAGGCAAACTCTGTATATGACTCACTTTTGCCTTTCTCATTTTCCCGAAACTTCCGACGGAACGCCTCCGCTGACAGCCGGTACTTTTTTAGCAGACTCGATTTCACTTTGTCGAAATCCTCTGCCTCCTCTCTCTCCAAGCGAGCGACTACGTCGGCCGCCTCGCCGGGTAGCAAAGTGAGCAAGCGCTGTGGCCACGTTTCCCGAGAGAACCCCTGCTTCTCGCACGTTCGCTCAAAGTTAACCAGGAACAAACCAATGTCCTCTCCAAGCTTAAACGGCCGCATCAGGTCAGTCATTTTGAACAATACTCGTTCTCCTGCACCGTGTGCCTGACTTCCATTACGAGCGCGTTCCATCTCTAACTCGAGACGCTTCATTTCCAAAGCGTGTTCGCGCTCTTCTTTTTCTTTCTGTTCTTTTCGTTCACGCTCATCTTTCTCTTTCTGTTCTTTACGTTCGCGCTCCTGTCTTTTTGCCGTCTCCCTCTCCTCAATGGTCTCAAGGCATTCCGACAGCTCGTCATCCTCAGCTTCTAACTCAAGAATAGCCCTTAGCAGTTCTGGTTTTCTGAGTTTGTCTGAGACATCCAGACCCAACTCTCTTGCAAGCTCCAGCAATTTCGGTTTGCGCAACGACTTCAAATCCATGGCTGCTCTGAATGCTGCTTTCTCTACTGCCTACTATTGTCTTGCCGCAAACTAACCCGGCAGCAACGACAACCACAATTACCAGCTCTGTTTCTGACACTAACAAAAGCCTGGCAAAACTCAGAAGAAGAAAGTCCCGCACTCACCAAACCTCGCAGCCAAGAATTCAGCGCAGTCGTTCCGCTGCAGGCAACCAGTCATCACACAGGGCTCGTTGCACTGCTCCCGGATGGTCGTTGTGCTGCTCAGCATACAGTCAACCGCATCTCTTCGCTGCTGGCCTCCGTTGTCGCGATCTCACCGCTGGCAACCAGTTGTTGGGGACTCGGTGCTGACGCCCGTTATTGCGAATGGGTCGCAAGCCCCAAGGGTAGCGTTGGCCTGGCGGCCTGGGGCACTGGAAGCATCCGAAGGTCCCGGCAAAGCATGAGAAGACTGGTAACAGAACAACTTGTTTATTCTAACATAGCAAAAGAGCGGCCGGTCAGGTCGACCGAAGTGGAGAGACGGGAGAGCACGTAACTTCAACAGTACAAATCGGAGCCTCCCTCCTGGCGTCCGGGGGCAGCTGCTCTTATACTCTCGGCGTCGCGGGCCAGAAGGAAGGTCACGGGATGAGCCCACGCGACGGCGGAGCATGAGCCCACGACGGCGCGCACGGTCGAGCCGAGAGACATGGTGAGCCGAGTGTAGTGACGCATCGCCAACCCGCCGACGGACAGACCTGCTGGCTCCTCACTTGGGGAGCTCCGCTCCCCGGCTGCCGCGCTTTGACAAGCGTGGGCACACACACACACACGCACATACGAAGACACGTGGCACTGAAACACGCCTGGACACGCTTGGCGGGGGGGGCGTTGCGGCGGCGTTGAACGGGCCAAAATGTCTGCCGCTTTGAGCGAAGCCCCGGCGTCCGTTGCATCCGCGCCGGCATTACCGCGCGTTGTAGGCGAAACGTAACACGGTACTGTAGTACTGTAGTAGTGTAGTAGTACTGTAGTGTGTAGTACTGTAGTAGTAGTATACCACTTTGTGGTATATACGCACGGCTGTCACTGTGGTGATCTCTACTGGTCCAAATCAGACCTCTTTATACGTGTCCCACATAATTCGAGTCCACTTGCGGACCACACAACTTTATACAAAACACATAAACCATCGATTTTCCCTGAACTGGTCTCACTTTCTAGTTTTTTTCTTATTTTACCCCACTTTTTGCGAATAAAGAGTGTCCATGTGAAACATACTTCAACAGCATAGAGCCAGTACGAATATCAGGCTTAGCTTGTGGGATCTCATTGCACATGAGGTGAAGCATGCTCTGTTTTACCCTTTGGTGCGCAGCTACCGGGATTACAATTGGTTCTGGGTGCCCATCGTGGGCCCGCATATCGGCGCCATCGTGGGCGCCTGGTTGTACACGCTGGCTGTGGAGCTCCACTGGCCCGGATCGAGCTACGACATGGACAGCGGTAACGCGGTATCTGCCAAGGACGGTGCGTACAGTTTCCCTATACGCTGTTTACGGGGAGGCGGCTAAAGCCACGAGTCGAGTTTCTGTCCCAAGACTTAGCACGTGCTCCGGTAGTGCAAACCGCTGCACCTAAAATCATCAACGCCACGAAACTCGCGTATAATATAGAGATTCAGCATAGCACCGACGTGTGCCAAAATACTGGAGAGCGAAGACCCTATAGGAGCAGCGCCGATGGTGGCCCCCTGCAGCGCTGTGTTTAACCAAAGCGCGCACAATATTTAAGCCGTGCAGCAGCAGCTCCCTCGTTGTGACGGCGCATGCGCCCCAAATGACAGACTTTCGCGTAGTGCATAAAGGGTTAGTAGGAACACATGCATACACGGCTCGCCACAAGCAGATTTCACTCCAGCCCGGCATTCGGCTTGGGATTTTGTGCGCGGAGGAGGCATCCTCCGCACGATATATAACTTTATTTTTCACCTCTATGCAAGTTCTTCCCTTATAACAAATCAGTGCGCCACCAACATATTTAATAAGTATTTTCTGTTCCATTCAACCCAGGCTGTGCTGCAATTATCTATGCTGGAGCAAGAGTTCCACTCATCAAAAGGATACTTTTTTTTTCCCCAATGTTTTTCGAAAGGAACAGTCGTGCAGCACGAGAAAATGTTTACTTGTTATGGCTAGTCAGAGCGTCACAAGAAGTCGCCATCAGCACCGCTTGCGTCTTTCTTTAGTGTTTTGGTATACGTTTAGGCTAGTAGACCTCAACTATGCTAAAGCGCTTCGTTGATCTCAAGGTTATGGAAACAACTTTGCGCATTTCGTACCCAATGTCCTTTAGCCAGCTTACGAAACGCTCCGGGGACATTTTGGCCTATACCGCATTCATGTCCCGAGGTCTCACTGCTCGCGCAAAAATTAACAGGTTCTAGGAGCGCTTCGTCCGACTGACTGTTCTAAAGTTATGAAGAATTGGTCTCTACTAGCGACAATGGCTTTTTGGTAAGCCCATAGGCTATGTAAAAGTACAAGATTGATTGGCATGGTAACTGTAGCGTAGAATCAAGGATGGAAATGTCAAGTCAAAGTCTTTGCGGCGATGGAATTTTTCATGTGTTAACAGCAAATCATACCATTCCAGAGCACCAATGCTGAAAGACGGTGTAGTTTAGCTGGTTGCTATGATTAAGAGAACGCGTTTACCTGCAAATCTGAACAGAAAACAGGATAGAAGTGAGCTTCACAAACACTGGACTATGCCGTTTGCTTGGCGAAATTCTGAAGAGCACAGAACAACGCTAAAGAAATTCCCTATATGGATGCCACTGGCTTTGCTATACAATTGATCATTTCACTCATTTTAATCTTCTGTAGCCTTCCGCGAAACTAACGTCACATGTAGTCCAACGTTTAACATCGAGCATAATACATTCCGTATCTGAAATTTGCTTGCGTAAGGAAATGTGTTAAAAATGTACAGAGAGAGTTCGTTATCAAAGTAAGAGATAAATTTTCCTTCTCTTAAAGGTTCATGAGGGAACGCCGTGCCAAGAGCAGTTAATATGACGTTTCACACTGAGGCACATTACGTACAATAATAACTGAGGCTGAACGATCGGTGACATTTTCTCAGAGGCTATGACACTATACGTGGTTTATCAGTGATTCATACTGATGAAAGAGTTCTAAGCGGCAGTCTTCTGTGAAGTACAGATATTCTCGTAAATGCTGTCTTAAGTAGTGTCCTGAACGGTGTCTTAGAGAGGATACGATTCGAGGAATGCAGGGAGGCTAGCCAAGAAAAGCGTCAGGATGGCTGCTCTGCGCTGAGAAAGGAAGAAGATGCTGTAAAACATTAAAATAGAAAAAGAGAAGGCTCACTGAACAGAATACGCACCAGTTCACTGCTATCTGCGCCTATACGTGAGGCTAAGGTAGCGTCAGGGACACATGGCAATAGAACCACAATTACCGTGTGATCACGAAATAGTCGTGTCTAATGGGGGTTGGCCGAAGAATAAATGCTAAAAAGAATTATACGAAACTCTTGTAGCAGTGTTTCTTACAAACAATTAGACGTGCAGGATTTCGCTCACGGCGGATTTCCAGATTGGTATACCAAATGAAAGCTTGGGACAGCAGCCCGACGCGTCGAACGTTCTATAGGTTGTGCTCGCAGTTAACGCCGCTATATTTACTAACATCTAACACGTGAACTCGCCTGGGGAATGTTCTCAGCACTAAGGCTTATAATCGCATGCTCTCTCAACTGCAGCACTAACATTGCGCACATGCGTTCCTCGTTCCACTGTGTCTTGTTGTTGTTGTTTTCTTCCACATCTTCGTAGACGGCACCAATAAAAAATACCTTCTGCACACTTTACAGCACCTCGATTCCAATTGGCGAATCAGAATGAGGCAATTTTTTAGAGGTAAGAATGGTCACTTACTGAGCAACCATAGCAACCACAGATCGCGAAACCGCGTTGGGTTCATTAGCAACAAGGTGCACGTAGGAAGGTCAGGGCGACTGTCATCATCCGCCTGCACTGTCAAATTCGCGCAAAACGAAAGATAGGACGCCCCAGGATTGGTTCGCTATACCGAATGTTTCAGCGACGACGGTTCTGAAGTAATTAAATCTCCAGACGAAACAGTAATCTTGCTGGTCAAAATGTATTTCAGTGACTGACACCAGAAATAAGGCGATCATGACTAATAATCTCTTTAAATTATTTCCTAAATTTTAATAATCCCTTTTTTTAAATGAATCACTTAAACGTAGTGCTTTTCCCGCTATATCAGTCTGTAGAGCATAAGTCTCGTAACGTAAGGGTCGTGGGTTCGAGCTCCACGTTGGACAACGGGGAATCCACGTTGGGACGTGGACTCACCGGACTCGGACGCGGCCCTCTAGAAAGACGGCGAGACCAGAAAGAGCCAAGGTGTAAAATTTCTCCACCGAAGCCACGCCAGTTCTGAGTGCTGAGCGGTCCGAGGGCGCGCCCCCAAGGCTCGGACGTTACCGTGTCGCGGGCAGCAATTTGCACACCAGCGGGCGAGAGAGGCACCCCCATAGCGTACGTGTTGCTGCATGCGTCGTTTAAGCCAGTCGCTGGTCGAGGCACGTAAAATAAGTAGGAGTGCTCAGACTAGGAACTGTTTTCGAGATATGCGTCCCGCAAACATGCAGCTAAAATGCTGCTGACGTTTCCCGTATCGACCTACCCCAAGTTTAAGCCTGCCTTGCGTACTTCAGCACAAAGGAGCATACTTGAGGGCAAAGAGTTTCCTCGCTATAGAGTGCTGAAAACGGACACGTGGAAACTATTGCTAGTTCCAGGACCCCTATTATTGGTTGACATCCTTCGAGCATTTATATTTCGTGACAGTGAAATCATCAAGAACAGCTAATTAAAAGCTATGTGCGTTACAGACAGCCAGTGAAGGTTACTTTGTAATCATTCCCAAATTGTTTCATAATCGAATACGGTCGTCGTTGAAACATCCGGTATACAGCATTACTGTAACGTCGAATCCTTACGGAATTATTTTTCGTTAATTAATAGTAATCTTCGGAGGGTCACTGTAATACACACGCATAAGAAAGTCCCACTAGCTTCTAAAAGCAGACATAGTGTTTGCTACGTAAGGGACTACTGTTTAAATCCAGCTTACGTTTTAGCGCTTAGCTACCACGTTGAACTCAAAGGACATATGGCGCTAAAAATGTACGGGGCTAATAAATACTCCTCGAACGGCACAAAGTCACTTTCAATTTATAACGATCCAACAAAATATGGCTTTGCGCCTGCTAGTGCGAATGAATTCTAGCTGCAAACTGTCATCACGAGTAGCCTTGGGTCTACTTGGGATAAGAAAGATCAACTTGCGTATCGAGTCAGAATCATTCGATCATGCTCATCACTGACTGACAATTCAGCTTCAAGAATGTACACATCGCATTTCGTCTACAAAAAACTATGGAAATATAACAAAGTGTCATACCGCACCCAAAAGGCTAGGTGTCATTGTTTATCACGAAGTCAGCACGGCGCTCGAGGTCCTCTCATCGTACATTTATAAAAAGCAGACTGCTTCCTAAGGCTGCTATTGGTCTCTCGCAAGGCCATCTTTCGTTCCATGAAAAAGCGAGTATGCCCTTTCTTAATCCACATTCCTCGATTCCAGTAATATGCTTTAAAGCGAAGACCACGTTAAAGCGAGGGGCACACCTTGTCGTTACAGCATGTCAGTTCGCCAGTCTTCCCGGGGCATACACAGAACTTTCAAAGGCCACCATTCTCCTTTCACTCACACCAAGTTTTCAGGCTCCAGAAAAGACAGCGCAATGTTACTGTACTTTTCAGATGCTTACGGACAAGACGGGGTTCGAATGTGAAAGTAAGTGCGAAGTCGTAGCACGCTCAAGCATGGCGCACCCCTCACGACGTTGCACACTGCTCGTTTCGTTGGACTGAAGGGAAACATGCGGAGGTGGCTTTTCCGGAGAGCACGTGTTTGTAGGAGTTGCCCTTCTTGTCTTTGATGCTGTTATTTTTTCATTCCTTTCTTTTCCCCCTTGCACTGCTTTTTGCCTTTGAATCCTGCCTGTCCCGTACCTTCATTTCATCAATAACAGAGCCAGCTCATCGGCTCAGATATCCATTGCTGCTCCAATGCGCTTAAACACACACTACACATAAATATTAAGCTTAACTAAGTCAACAGGCTGTGCTGCTGCATTGGCAAGTTCATTATTTTCTACCTAGGGTGGAAACTTGGTACGCTACAATATAACACATCTCAATATCGCTGCTCCCGCTCCTCGTGGGGCTTCAAGTTCATTCCTGCAACTTTCAGAATGCACCAATTTACTATTTTTCATCAATAAAGAACAGCTTATTACATGTAGACATCTTCACGGCCGTGTCATTTGGCCTTTGTTATGGTTCACTGTGTGCGGCGATGAATGGAACGGATACCAAGCGCCTGATACACACGTGCCTAGTCGTAGCGCTCGCCAACATGAAATTTGTCCGTCGGGTGTGTGCGACGGGACTATGCGTCAGTGCAAATCCTACTCTCCTCTGTCCTCCGTCCTCCACCTCTACGACATAAGTGGTCTTTCTCCGAATTCCTCTGTGTGCGCTGGCACGACGTGAACTGTGCTCAAGCCCTCTACGCCAGGGAGTGGCTTTCCTTGATATGCCTGTGAATTGCCAGGGACTGGTTTTTCTCCGTAATCCCCTGTGTGGGTTGACCAGGGTGCTGACAAGACCCTCTAAGGGAGCAAGAGAGAATGAGGTTGCCCGGATGGTGTAGAGCATAAGAAGGCTAGCGAGACGCCAAGAGAGATCTTTGCCCTTGCGTGCAGGAGCACGCATGCTTAATGTTTCTGTACTTTTTGTCTTGGAACGCACCGCTCACCCGTAGCGATGTATTAAACTTCTGTTATTTGCTTTTACATCATCTCGTCTTCCCTTCCGGACCCTCTCTCCGATGGTCAAT
The DNA here is from genome assembly GCF_023375885.2 of Dermacentor andersoni. Classification (NCBI taxonomy): domain Eukaryota; kingdom Metazoa; phylum Arthropoda; class Arachnida; order Ixodida; family Ixodidae; genus Dermacentor; species Dermacentor andersoni. The sequence continues at coordinate 83,680,712 of NC_092815.1, read as the reverse complement.
CCAATTCGAGCTTCAAGCAGACACTGTTGAACGCCGCCGAAACATCGTGCCCGTACCAACTGGTGGCAGCCGTAACACCTACCATCCAATATGTGGAGTATAGCAAGACAGTGCTTTATCCAGGCCAGCATCTCCATTTTATCAGTACAGCTATCATCGCTACCTCTAATTTTACCATACACTTAGACTGTATCTCTGCAGAAAAGAAAACAAGAACTGATATCGCGAAAGTGCCGTGAATTCTCTCACCCCCGAGTGAATTCGTCGACCCCATGATTTGGGTGCAACGACAGAAAGTGGGCGTTGTACTTCCATTTTGCACAGTGATCCAATGAAATTCAAACTGACACAAATGACAACGTCAACGGCGGCAGCGCTTGGAGCCTTGCGTGCTGCCGTCAAATATCTCTTGCAAGAGACACCTCAGAAACGGGTCATCTTTTGCGTCTCTAAGGCACCACTTCAGAGTTTACATTTTGCCCTATATCACAGGACTCATTAGTAGCTGATATATGAAACAATTACGAGAAGACCACCATCAAGCTATCGCTAAAGGGCATGAAATTATATTCCAGTGGCGACCTGGACATGCCGGCATTGCTGGTAATGACTTCGCCGACGAAGCCGCCCGGTCTGCTTATCTGGAAGCCCGACCAGTTCCAATTCCCTAATCCAGAACCGGCGCTTCAAGAAACCTTCATGTCGTGGCCAAAGCTATGACACACAAATACTAGTATTATCCCAATCTCCCGAAGTGTAATCTTCATAGACTTGATCCATCACAAATGCTACAGGTGCCACCAAAAGTCTCCCGTTCTGAGGCGACAGTATTGTGCCGCCTCTGGCTCGGGGTGGCATTTTCGAGGGCCTACTTGTTCCGCCTTGGAATGAGGGATACGCCCACGTGCGACTCTTGTGGAACCATAGACACAATTGAACACATCCTATGTCTGTGTCCCCAGTACGACGTCGAGCGTGAAGCTCTCAGGACAGCATTGAACTGGCTGGACTCGAGACCTTTTTCGGAAATGGAGATTCTTAGACCATGGCCGTACGCGTCGGTGGCACAGAAAGCCATCAAAGCGCTGTGGCACTGCCTCAAGTCGACAGGTCTTGGTGACCGTGTGTAGACTCGGTGCGAACCTTGAAAAGTGCGAGAAAGTATATCTATCTATCTATCTATCTATCTATCTATCTATCTATCTATCTATCTATCTATCTATCTATCTATCTATCTATCTATCTATCTATCTATCTATCTATCTATCTATCTATCTATCTATCTATCTATCTATCTATCTATCTATCTATCTATCTATCCCTTCCCCAGTCCAGGGTAGCAAACCGGACGCGCGTCTGGTTAACCTCCCTGTCTTTCATCTTCTGTCTCTCTCTCTCTCTCTACACAGTGATCAATCCGTTGAGCTTCAGGTCGCGTTGTCATTTAGTATCTCCTTCGAAGCCTCGTGCGGTAGCCACACGACGGTGCGTTGACGCGCCTTCACGCGTCTAGGCAACTCTGCTCTGCTGCGTGCCCGTAGCACTTGGGTGCGAAAGTCTGATTACGGAAGTCCTGGGACCAGGCATCTATGATTTGTTATTATCTCATGAGGCCTTTGCGTCCTGTTATTGTATGTTTCCGTCAGCGCGCTTTTCTTTTATAAAATGAATAAAAAGAAACACACGAGAGAGAAGTTAGTCCTGTCGTTGATTCCAGCAAGCGTTCACACACCCCACACACACACTGGTCTCTTCCATTGCAAACGTCGATAAGAGGCGGCTATCAGACGAGTTTCTTTTAGGTCCTTGGCATAATGCACACAGCCCAGCCCTGATTTCGCTCTCTACATACATACATACATACATACACACATACATGCATACACGCATACATACATACATACATGCATGCATACATACATACATACATACATACATGCATGCATACATACATACATACATACATACATACATACATACATACATACATACATACATACATACATACACGCACAAAACAGATTCCAAACACAGATACTAAATGCAAAGGCACGTCCGCATGCTTCCCTTCTGTCTGACCATCTTTTCGCAACCCCGCATAGGCCCTTCTTAAATATCATTCATTCATTCATTCATTCATTCATTCATTCATTCATTCATTCATTCCCCTCCGTAGTGGCGCCGGATCACCCTTCTTTCTCTTACCCCAGCTCCACGGTACACGCTATCGCTTACCATATATACATAGCGCTGCGTACCTCACCTCACAGCTTGGGTGATGGCTTCATAGATCCGACTGCCTACAGCGAGTACCGGCTCTTAAGCCATCGATATGCCTCATCGAGAATATTGCGCCCAAGAGAAACACACTTGATAGATCCATCATCATCTTGTCGGCAGTATCTTTAAGGTTACACATTTTTCACGGTATTCTGGGCAACGCACAAATCCCTATAACTACACTATTTATTCGTTGTCGTCATTCCACCGTAACAACAAATGTGAACAATGAACTATTGAAAAAGGCGGAGCGATGGGAAAATTAATTAGCACTTCTCCGCAACATTACAACAGCGAAGAGATTTCTGCAGTAAAAACCAGACGTCACAACTGTAAGGCACTTCGGTAATCTGAGAATGCGAACTCTGTAGGAGAAGTTTATAGTTTCCATTCAGATAAGAAAGTTTTCCACGAGAAGAAGAATTAAGAGAGTTCATTTATATCTACCTCAGTACTTGAAATGACACCGAAGCGTTTGCGGACGATAGCATGTTTTGCATGTACGGAGAATAACTCATTTGCATGTGAACTCGCATGTGTTTCGTTCGTCGCATGATGACCCACCTCGCACGCATGCAAAGCACGTCGACGCACTTGGCGAGCATGTTCGTCTGCTTCGCATAACATTTTCAGATTGTATTGGTGCGCAGAACTTGCCGTGTGAAAAGCCTATGAAAAAGCGAAAAAAAAAAAAGAAGAAACGCATTTCTGGGCAAAGCACACAGTTTCAAGCGACTGGACTGCTCGAAGTAACCGATTCTTTATTACAGAGACTGCTGGCAGTCCGAAAGGCTGCCTTATTTGCATGTGGCTCACTCGCTTACAAATATGGACCCGTTTTGCCTTTGTGCATACACTTGTTGATATTCTATTGATATCCTGCGGCGGTTCTAAAACCTTCATCAAGTTCTCTTTAGAAAAGATATTCTATTGTTTTTCTTTTATGTCGTTCTTTTTATTTTGTGAAGTGCCTCGAAAATTGTCGTTCTGTCTCATTTGAGTCAATTTGAGTACAGTTGCATTAGATAACGTGACGCTTTCAATTCGTTCTTTTTTTTTCATTCTCAAATTCATTTTGCGTTGCATTTCAGAAACTGTTTCGACAATGTAAAAAGCTCGGACTAGGATAACGGAAGAAAAAGAAACATTATCTACGTTCCGCGCTCCAAATCAGTTATCGTCGCCACTTCATACCGTACTTCGATCAAATAAAGAGAAAGTGATTCCCACATTTTCGAGTAACTTTCAGTTTCCTGCTTGATGGCGCCTTATTTGTTAGGGCAGAAGCCAACCAAGAACACAAATTACTAGGATGTTTAAGGATACATGACAGCACGTGTCGTGTGTTCTTTTGCTTGTCCCTGTTTAAATGGTGCTGTTGAAGATGGATCGTTACCAATTTGTCCGATTTTCAATTTCTTTAACCTTAAGAAGAGGGAGGGGAACAGGGGTGCGGCGAAGAAATCAACCTCTTGCAACATTAATTGCTTCCTTTTCGAACAAAATGGCCTGAATAAGAAAAAAAAAAGAATTTTCTTTTATTTGTTGTATTTTCGTTTTTCTTTGTCAACACACACAACAAACGTTGACCGCAAAGCATCTCATTACGAAATATGATACCTGATTCAGCTCTTCAGAAAAAAAAAAAAAAAAAGCAGAGCTGACGATTTAGCGATCTTACGAGACCGGGAGGCTCCAAAGAGGTATTTGCCATGTGTGTGCGTCTTAACAAAGCAGTCCCACGTTGCAGACGCAGCCGACCCTGAAAGCTGGTGGAAACATTTTCTCTTTCTTTCTTTCTTTCTTTCTTTCTTTCTTTCTTTCTTTCTTTCTTTCTTTCTTTCTTTCTTTCTTTCATTTCTGGTTACACGAGCAACTGCAACTTGCTATAATGCGCGCACTAAACAAAACATAGCCTATAGAAAAAGAAAAGTGCGGAGCCTTGCGTAGCACAGCTGTACCCTCCGAGGCGTAAAACACCTGTCACCTGTAACTCTCTCTTTTTTGAACGTCTTGCCGTGCGCGAGGTAGTTTGCTTAAATGAAAACGTGAAGGCCCTCCTCACGCATACGCATTGGAGTAGTCGCTCATGGCATCTATTCTGAGCCAACGCATGTGACTGTTTGTATATGTATGGTTCGTGGCTGAGTTCTCTCTCTTGGGCAAAGCCACGACAGGTGGCGAATGTCCGCTGCCGATCAGGACTTGGTGCTCAACAACTTAACTGCCACTCAACTTACAACGAGTTTATCTCTGTGCCTAGTTTTCGGGTATATATAGTTCTCAAGTGTATGCATCGGACTCACTAACACGGCTCGTTGATCCATCACTGCATTCATTAATTCATTGCCGTCTTTTGTGTTCATCTTTTCCGTCTCCTCCCCAGTTGAAAACGTCATCCAAATGAGGGGCATCAAGCAGTGCGAAATGAAGAACTGAACACGGAGAGCAAGAAAGACGAAACAGGAAAATTAAAAAAGAAAATTACATATACGGTTACCGGGACAATCACCGCCACACACACACACACACACACACAAAACTTGCACACAACTACAGTGCCACATCTTGGCCGCCATGCATTCGATGCTGCAAGGCAAGGCGGTCTCCCCAAGAAGCCGTGTACATCTCATCACAAAGGTACGGTTCAAGCCTGGAATGCTGCTTCCCGGCAACGAAACAACGAATCACTGCTGGACATCTGGACTTATCTTGCGACCACTGTATTTTGGAGTTCCCGTGTCGTTTGTGTGCTTCGAAAACGCGAGCTCACCCTCTCTCGTGGCACCGCAACGCCGATCGATGTGTGGTTTGTTGCACCCAAATGTGCTGCACGCAACTTTCATCGCCCATTTTGTTACCACGCAATCCCGAAGTCATATCAATTGAGATAGAGCCAGACTGTGTGGAGATTTTTGTCACTAGGGACAGACATCCACGTTCTGGACCTCTTTCCTTCATATTTTATCGTGAAGTGACTTTTGTATTCGTTCGTTACCTTTGTTTCATTTTTTTTTTCTGCGATGAAACAGAAATGTTGCGTTAACGAGGGCTTGTAATGAAGTTTTACACAGTCGTCTCTTAACACCTAATTAAGTAAACTTGATGTAATAATCCAGGGGCTAAGTGTTTCACTGAAATGTTCGAGGTGACGGAAGAGCTTTAAAAATCTGATCATATCTGAATGTGAGCACGCGAAGGGTAACATAAGCGCATATTTTGCCTACGAATAATAAGTGTTGCAGTACATGTGCGTTTCCCAACACTCAGCTTGCCAAAGATTCCTGTTTTGTTTTTTATATCCTCACTTTGTTGTTTGTCTCGCTACTGCGATCTTTGGTAGCTTTGTTGCATCTTACATAATGAAGATCGAAAAAAATCGGGAAGAATAAAACGTGTGTGTTGCTCGCATTTTCATACACATATCATCCCTCATGTTGTTCATTTTACCGATGAGTATTTTCCTCCACTTGTTCACTGAATTGTTTGTGTAGATATTGTTTTCCTGTTTCAAGATGGCTGTCTTTTTTTTTTCCTTTTCTGTAATTGAGAAAGCTACAGCTGCACCTCTTTTTACATATTACATGCAAAGTTTATCAAGTGCTATCAGTGAGTTGCTGTTCTTTCAAGAAAATCATTCTTCCCAACGAATGCACTCATACTCTTTTTTTCTTCTTTGCTGCAGTTTACGCGATAAATATGCAGAATGCTTGGGATAGAAAAAAGAATGAAATAAAGAAGGAATGTGAAGGGAATATTTTTATTTTTTACTATTCTTTGTTTATTTTTTTGCAGCGGCCCATGTGTGATGCGACTCCGCGCACATGCACCTGTGTTCTTTGTTTCTTTCCTACGGTACTATATTGTTATTTAATAAGTTACTCGCATGGGACAAATTTGTATCTCACGTGTTTTGTGTACACATCCGCAAGAGTTATATCCATTTAAACGCAGGGCTGCGGTTATGAAAGTGTAGAGAAAGAGCTATGTTCTAAGAATAGACATGTCGTACACGATCACACTGCTTTGCTTTTGTTGTAAATTTGCACGTCTGTAATCTGCTTAAATGCCAAAATATAATCCGCACAGCAGCTTACACTTATCGAATACTGCGTTGACATAAAAAAGAAGAAGAAAAAAGAAATATCACAAAGCGCGCACTTATTTTTACCTGTCTACGTGCGCTTTGGATTATTGTGGCTTTTCTCGTTACGTGCCTTTCTGTCATATCACCTGAGCCGCTTCATCGTGAATTCCAACAAGTGGCTATTGTTATTGCATTGTTGTCATGGCGTCCTGAAATAAACATCGTTGTAGTCTGTTAGTACGCTTCTGCTTTCTATCCTTTCGTATTGCGTGTTTTCCTTGCCACGGACAACGGAAAACGTACAGCAATAAAAAAATATACAAGGTTGGAATTAAAGCACTTTACTTGGAATGAAGAGAGTAGTTTAGTTTGGCTATGTAGAAGTTCACTACAAGATTCCCGCCATCGCATGCTCAAAAAAGAATAAGAATAAAAGTTACAAGACAGTAGGCATGTTTTGAAAGGATTAGAACGAATTCACCACGTAAAAAAAGAAAAATAAAGATACAAAAGCGATTTAAGTGGAATGAAAACCCTGAGTTTTGTGGTTTCGTTGCGATGTTGTGTTTGCAACATATTCCTATAGCCATGTGCGCTAACTTGACTCATCATCATCTTTACTGCAGTGGAATGCCCGTGGTCTCAAATCAAGAATTTCAGATTTTAGACATTTTGTCTTCGAAAACCGTTTTCCCACCCTCGTAACTTGCGAACCGAACGTGCAGAGTGTTATACGCATTTCTGGCTATGAGGCATTCATGTCTTCTACCTGTGGTGATGTAAGCAAGGTAATTGTATATATTAGATGTGATCTGACTTACGTGTTGCACCCAGTTCCGCCTCACGACGACAACCAGTACCTTTGTTTAATCGTGAAAACGAATAAGCTTACGTTCACACTCGTCGCTGTGTACATTGCTCCTTCAAGTGGCTTCGACTCTAAACGACTGCACGACGTGCTATCAGCGACACCCGGCCCTACGATTCTCACAGGAGATTTTAATGCTCACCATCCGCTTTGGGGGTGCTTGAAGATGGACTCCAGAGGAAGGCGAATAGCATCCTTTGCCACACAGCACGATCTTTACTGCCTCAACGATGGTAGTCCGACATATTTACGCGGGCCTACGTATAGCAGCTGCCTAGACTTGACCCTTGTTTCTCGGCGTCTTGAAAGAAACGTGCAATGGTTTACAGACATCGAATCACATGGAAGCGACCATATTCCGACGTACCTGAAGATCAAGGGACTATCGAAATGCTCCTCCATGACGCTCCGGTGAATTGACTGGTCGGCGTTTCGGTCGCACATGGAGGGAGTATGTCAGCAAGGGAACCATTCAAGTCTGGAACATGAAATTCAAAAAGCCATGCAAGAGGCTACGCGCAGTTTCCAGCCTTTCCCGAAATATGAAGAATTTGAAGCAGAACTGCAGCGACTACGAGCAATTCGCCGGCGGGCTGAAAGAAAATACAGGAGAACTAAATCCATCCATGATCTCCGAGAGGCAAGGCGGATGCAAAAGAAGATTCAACATCGCATCGACGCACTACAATCTCAAAGATGGAAACGTTTCTGTGAGTCGTTGGATCCACGTCACCGATTATCTCAGATATGGAGAACCGTGCGTGGGCTTCGCGTATCACCACAACAGCGTATTCCTTTCAAATCCCTCGCTTTGCACCAAGGTTGCAGCGAAATTGACATTGCTGAAGAATTTTGCTCAAGACTTTCCAGCTTGCAGTTCCAACGCGCAATTACACCATGTGCTACTCCTGTGCCACGGGATTCCCGCATGGATGTAATTTTTTCGCTGGAGGAGCTTGAAGCGGCACTGGCGACTTGCAGGCGCTCTTCGTCACCTGGCCCGGACGGGGTTACCTATGCGGCGCTCGCCAGTCTTGGGCAGAAAGCACGACTCATGCTACTAAACCATTACAGCGAGTCTTGGCGCACCGGTTTGGTTCCACATGAATGGAAATGCAGCCGCTTGGTTCCACTTCTCAAACCTGGTAAATCACCGTTAATCTTGTCATCGTACCGCCCCATCGCTCTGGCCAGCTGCATAGGGAAAATAATAGAACGAATGATTTTGACGCGCCTGGAATGGTACCTGGAAAATTACAACGTTTACCCAGATGCTATGCCTGGCTTCCGGCGTGGGCGCTCATCCATAGATAATGTAATCGATTTGGTTACGTTTGTTCAGCATCAAAAACGCCGGAAACGACTCACTGCTGCATTATTCCTAGACATAAAAGGCGCCTATGATAATATAGCACATTATTCCATTATAAATGCTCTGATTGAAGCCGGAATCGGTGGCCGCACTTTTCAGTGGATGTGCAGTTATTTGACCGACAGGCATTTCTTCGTGATGACCGAGGATGGCGCCACGACTCAACACCAAACGTGCCGTGCAGTACCGCAAGGCGGAGTGTTGAGCCCGACGCTATTCAACCTAGTGCTCGTTGGCCTAGTCCGATGCTTGCCCAACACAGTTCAGGTATCAATATATGCCGACGATATCTGCATTTGGGCGTCTGCCGTAACACGACTGCAGGTACGAGCACGGCTACAAAAGGCAGCTACACTAACATCTCTGTACTTGCGAAAACAGAACTTAGAACTGTCTTCAGAGAAATGCTGCCTTGTTACATTCACTCGGAAGGAAATGAAGCGTTACAGTGTAAAGGTCAATGGGCAAGCAGTAGCAAATGCACGGAAACACCGCTTTTTAGGGGTAATTATTGACCGCGACCTATCATGGAGCCCGCATGTTTCATACCTGAAGAAGAGATTATTGACAATAATACATCTCCTCAAATTTCTCGGCGGAAAGTCATGGGGCACTTCGGTGCGGTCAATGCTGCAGCTTTATAATGCTTTGTTCCTCGGTTTCGCAAGATACAGCCTCCCTGTGCTTGGGAACACCTGCAAAACAAACCTGCGTGTACTCCAGAGACTACAAGCTCAAGCCCTAAGGACGTGTCTTGGTCTTCCGAGGTGTGCGTCTACAGCGGCAACGATTGTCATAGCTCGAGATCATCCAATATCGACGTACTTGGCAACCGACGCTCTCAGGGCGCATATTCGGCACGTTGCCCGATTACCTTCTCACCATCTTGCCGCTCTACCCGCAGAAAGGCCACACACAACTTTCAGTCGTTTAATTGATGCCAATGGTACCTCATTGCCATCGAACTACATGCCTGCAGCAAGACCATCCTCACCTTTATGGTGCCTGCACGGACCTGACATACGCCTCACCATCCCAGGAATCATGAAGAAAGCCAACATGCCGTCGTTTGCCCTTCAGCAGGCCACATTAGAACTTTTACATGAGGTGCATAGTGGCCGCGTACATGTTTACATCGATGGTTCAGTCACATCTGCAAGCGCAGCTGCCGCAGTGGTGATACCAAGAAGATCCGTCAAGATACAGCTAAAGACGTCACATGTATCATCAACGACAGCTGCTGAACTGGTAGCCCTGCGTGCGGCTCCTCATTTCATCAAGGAGGAACCATCCCACGCATGGTCAATCTTCTGTGATTCCAAGGCAGCCCTACAGCACTCAGCACTTCGCCATGGATCACATGAGCAGCTCGTCGCGGAGATCAGAGAAGTCCACCATCGGCTAGTTGACGAAGGACACGATATAATATATCAGTGGTTGCCTAGTCACTGTGGCATACATGGCAATGATCGAGCAGACGCAGCTGCCCGATCTGCCCATGACAGCGTCAACTGCGTTGCCATTCCTCTTTCGAGAGCCGACGCAGCGAAAAAACTTTCCGCACTTGCGCGTGACCTGACATTAGCCCAATGGAATTCATCCGATTTCACAAGTGCACGCCTCCATAACCTGGACCCTAATTTACAGCTCCATATTCCGCCCGAGCTTCCACGACGTGACTGCACCCTTCTTGTCCGTCTATGGCTTGGAGTAGCATTTTCAAATGACTGCTCTTTCCTTATCGGAATGGCCAACAGCCCACTGTGTGACCTCTGCGGGTGCAACGAAACAATCGAGCATCTCCTTTGTCAGTGCTCTCATTTTAACCCACAAAGAACTGTCCTCTCAGCCACCTTAAACAAACTGGAAAAGCGCCCAATGACAGAAAACAAGATCCTTGGAACCTGGCCTACGCGAACATCAGCGCGATCCGCTATGAAGGCGCTGCTGCGATACTTGAAAGAAACGGGACTTTCTGACAAATTGTGACAGTACACTGTGTGGCGTAGGACTGTACGGTGACACTGCGTAAGACTAGCAATGCCTTTGCGGGCTGCGTGACAGTGCCCACAGAAATAGTTCGTGTGTAGGTGCGTGTGTGTGCTTAGATTTTTTTTCTCTTTTCTTATCCTTCTTTCTTTCCCACCTATTGCATCCCCTTTCCCCTCCCCCAGTACAGGGTAGCCAACCGGAGATAATCTCTGGTTAACCTCCCTGTCTTTCCGTTGCCTTTCTCTCTCTCTCTTGACTCATCATGCATCTTTCGGTGCATGGTAAGTGCTCTGCGAAAATCAAGCGGCGAAAGAAGACGAGATTCACATCAGCGCGAGGGCGCGAATAAACTTAGCCCATTGCGCAAACTTGCAGCGAAAGCGTTATTCGTCCTGAGACTAAACTCAAGGAATCAATGGCATACATTTTCTTTTTCGGTAACCTAAGGGAGGAAATCAGTGCTGTCTTAAGTTTTAGTATGTGACCTGTCCTTATCCGTTCCTCATAGGGAGAGCACAGCACGAAAGCGCGTAATCTTACTTTGGAATCGATGCTGCTGTCAAAGACAGCGAATCCGGTCTGTGCCTCAGAAAAGTGCATCGAAAACATTGCGTGCAAGCACAAACGCGTTGTTTCAGAGCTTTCGCTAGCGGCACAACCACCACGTTAACAAGGTAAAATTGGGAGGAAAACTTCTGACTCATCACAGAGGGGGAAGAAAATCCGGCAGACCCATTTCAGGATTAATGCCGACGTTAACGCGATACTGAAGCAACTTAGCGACACGCCGCATTGCGAACGCCGAAACGCGTCGTGTATGAGGCCTGTATGCAACCACGTAGCTCTCTATCGCTTCCCTCAGGACACGTTACGCCACCTAGCGGCACCGCCACCAAGTACGCGCGTGGCGCTTTCGTGATTACATATTCGGTCAAGATTGTCTGAATATGTATGATGTGGGCTCCATTCCGCCCATCACGGGATAAATTTTAAAGGATTTTATTTGTCTTTGAAGAGCGGGCACATATCCAGTGGCGTGTACCCAACGACCAGAGTTGGAGTGAAAGATATGTTCACGGAAGAGCGATACTTACCCAGTGATACATGCCCAGTGACGCATGTTGCTGTGAAATAACATCAAAGCCCCTTTCTTAAACAAAGATAGTTGAACGCGAAGCTTTCCCCCAATGCAAACTGAATCAAAGTCCAAAGCCAACGACCACGCAGGGTAACCGAGAAACGCTGAGCGACCCGATGCTATGCATATGTGATTTGATTGCTTGTTTAAGATTGTGTTTATGAACGTTGAAGTTAAATGAAGACACGTTTCGTTAAGTTGCACAGCCTTTATTTTAGATCATGTAGCCGTTGCTTACAGGCACACACTCACATTTTCATCGACAACACTAGACTTGCACAATATATACATATATCACGCTGGCCCCGGTAGTAAAACGAAGAAAAAGAGAGTACGACGTAGGTTGGATTTGCACAGTACATTTCACAGACAGACAGACAGACAGACAGACAGACAGACAGACAGACAGACAGACAGACAGACAGACAGACAGACAGACAGACAGACAGACAGACAGACAGACAGACAGACAGACAGACAGACAGACAGACAGACAGACAGACAGACAGACAGACAGACAGACAGACAGACAGACAGACAGACAGACAGACAGACAGACAGACAGACAGACAGACAGACAGACAGACAGACAGACAGACAGACAGACAGACAGACAGACAGACAGACAGACAGACAGACAGACAGACAGACAGACAGACAGACAGACAGACAGACAGACAGACAGACAGACAGACAGACAGACAGACAGACAGACAGACAGACAGACAGACAGACAGACAGACAGACAGACAGACAGACAGACAGACAGACAGACAGACAGACAGACAGACAGACAGACAGACAGACAGACAGACAGACAGACAGACAGACAGACAGACAGACAGACAGACAGACAGACAGACAGACAGACAGACAGACAGACAGACAGACAGACAGACAGACAGACAGACAGACAGACAGACAGACAGACACAGACAGACACAGACAGACAGACAGACAGACAGACAGACAGACAGACAGACAGACAGACAGACAGACAGACAGACAGACAGACAGACAGACAGACAGACAGACAGACAGACAGACAGACAGACAGACAGACAGACAGACACAGACAGACAGACAGACAGACAGACAGACAGACAGACAGACAGACAGACAGACAGACAGACTCAACCCGGGCGAAGTTTTTAAATAATGGTAGTCGCTTTAAAAATTTCGATTTTCATCCCAGCAGTCAGGCCGTGCTTACAGCAAAAGCTCACTTTGTATAACTCAACTCTGCAGCCCAACGCTTTGCTGTGCACGATATAATTTGGTAGCAACGTAGCTTTTTGCAGTCGAAGCACGTGCGCATCGCTTCGGCCGTGCTCTCAATGAAGCAGCCCAAGCTGCATGCAAGTATGGATTGCAACACGACGTGAATGAACGCCACGTTCTGTGCCGCGCCAAATAACCTAACCTAACCTAACCTAACCTAGTTTTCTCTGCATGTGGCGAGCTTTTGGTGGCGAGCTTTTGGCGCCAAACTCCTGCAGATTTCGGCATGCTATTCAGACTCGGCACACATATTTTAAAATTGTTCTTTGGGTTACATGTCACCAGGTTACAAGTCAACTCTTTCCAATCCATGCAAGTTTTTAGCGCTAACAAGACGCAGACGACAACAACGCACACAACGCACTCAGGCTGTCCGTCTTGCTGCCATCTTCGTCTCATTGGCCCTAGAAACTTCGCGCTATGTCGAACCGACTGGCTCAAAAGTCATTATTTCCCAACTGTCGCTGCCTCCCGAGTTTTCAATCACACAGTTTCCCAGACTTGGATGCACCACCTGCGGGCGACTTCGAGAATTGTCGAGAAGGAACGTTTGAGAAAAATTTTAGTTTAGCACAGCTGGTATAGACAGCAGTACTCCGTACTTCTTCGCCGAGTAGGTGGGATGCTGGGTCGGCTTTTTTATATGTTTCACGCACTTTCTTTCTGAACACGAAAAAAAGAGCCTCGTAGGACATAGCGTCACGCGGGCAAGTGAAATTGATGTTTTCGACTTTATTTATGCGAATTGCTGACATATGAATAGAATAATTAAAAAGTTAGTCTTCAATGTTGTCAATTATTTATAAAAGCTTAGTCAAACTAATTAATAGGAGGCAACACAAAAATACTGGATGCCTCTTCACGCTGCTTCTAGCAACATACAGTTCGTTTCATCCGCATAAAGACTTCGCTGTTCTCTCTTTCTCTTTTAACTTAGAGCATGATAGCTGTAGCACACTCTATATATAAACATGATAAACTAAGCCTCATCTATGTAAAAAATTACGAACTGTATGCAATTCGTTGTAATTAGGCCAGAAGTGTAATACAATACAATACAATACAATACAGTTTTATTCGCCCGTTTTTTTTTCATACACATGAGTCTGCTGATCAGCCTAAGCACATAGCGCTTGTCGGCTGACCTGGCAGCTGGTGGATACATCAGCAGTTACAAGGAAGTCCCACCGAGCGGCCACTGCTTCTTCGGTGAGATATTATTTCCTGTTTTCTTCGAAGAATCAGTGCTATGTTGAGACCTCGTTGTTGTCCAGAGAGAACAGACATCCCGTGGGATACCTATGTGCTAAAGATCGCGCCCAAAATCGCGTGATTTTGTTGCGCTTCGCAGCGCATCTACGCCTACCACGGCGATAAGCCGCAAAGAACACCGGCACGAGCCATATGTCCGACAGCGCGTTCTTAGGCACATGACTGCCGCAGAATCGGCGCCAGACTCGGAAGTTCCACAACACGTGCCTAATGTCATCAAGCCGGCGACGCTAGTTTTCAACGCTGCACTACCTTCCAGCGCACCTTCAGTGAATATGGCTGAGACAATCCAAGAAACCACGGGTTGACGACGACAGGACGTCTACCAATGAGCTAAATGATGATGAAGGCATAGACTGGGATGAAACGCAGTTCTCCTTGGTAATATATAAAAAGAAGCGGCCTGAGGGAATTCCAGTTGTTTTTCGACCCTCACAGGAAGGACGCAACTTCTTGCAAGTGATTCCAAACCGCGCTGCGTCGGAAATTGTTTCCGCGACAGAGGAAAAGGTACAGTCATTCCGCGTGAATAGAGATGGAAGTTTCTCTGTCAACCTTACTTCAGTCTCATCTGCCAGACATCTACTGTCGATAAGTGAAGTGGCTGGTTTGGGAGTCAAGCCATGCATTCCGGCATCTTATACCAAGAACGTTGGCAATATACACCATGTGCCAGTTGAGTATACGGAAGAACAACTGGTTGACTTCCTGAAGAATTTCGGCGTGACATCTGCCCGTCGTCAGGCGCGCTACAATCGCCAAGAAGACAGAGCGGTGGAATCAGGCCTTCTGATAACCGTCATTCTCAATTTCAGAGAAGACAAACCAATGCCGCAACGAGTGCATTTAGGTTTCACGAGTCATCCCGTAGAAGAATACCATGGACTTGCTCTGACATGCTACAACTGCCAGAGATTTGGACATTTATCGAAGAAGTGTCGCAGTCCTGCAAGATATGCTCAGAAGACTACAACCATTCAGAGTACAAGTCTGTGCGTCAGCCAAAGTGTGCCAACTGTGGTGGAAACCATACAGCTTCCTACTCCGGGTGTACTCAGAGCAGAGCTGCCTCAAGGTTACGTAGACATGAGCTGAAATACGGAAGGCTGCCTCCTCGTAATGCGCCCCCACCCAACCTTGATACTGTGAGATGTGCGCCTCCAGCTCCAAACAAAGAAAAAGAGCGAGGGGGCAATTTGAACTATGCTGCAGCTCTAAAGCACTCAGGTCGACAACGACCTGACAGCGAGTGACACGATCCACCTTCAGCGAATACTACTCATCCTGCCCAAGCATCGAGTGAAACTCGCCGACCTTCTCAGCAATACCCTCTGCCATTGACACAGCAGCATCATCTAACATCTGAGCGACTACCTACGCATTCGCCTCAACCACACCACTCGTCCCAGTGACCATCTCAGTCAGCTCTTCAGCGACCTGCTTCGATCACACATGGAGCTTCAGCGCCGTTTGGTGATTACGCGTCTTTACCCTTGGCACAGATGATCTTACCCATGCTATTCACAGCTCTACGTGCAATTATCAGTGCCATTCTACACGCAAACAACCTATCAGAGGTAAAAGCACTGCTTTCTATGGAATCGTTGGTGCTTTCACAACCACCAACAGTTCCACGTATGTGATGCTAAAGAACCTAGGTCCAGCAGGAAGAATGGCTCTTTTGGAGATATTTAATGATATCTGGATAAAAGAGCCTCTTCCAGATTAATGGAAATTAATTGGAGATTAATGGTAATTTCTGTACTGAAACCAGGAAAGACTCCCCTTCGGCTTGACTCCTACCGACCTGTCAGTCTCACAAGCTGTTTTTCCAAACTAATGGAGAAGATTATAGACAGTCGACTGCAATGGGGGTGTGAACACAAAAATGGTTTTCCAACTACATGACCGGTTTTCGACAAAATCGGTATACAATGGATGCTGTATTAGACATTGCCACATGCGTCGAAGATGAACGAACTTGTGGAAATGTGACAGTAGCAGTATTCTTAGACATTCAAAGAGCATTCGGCACTGTCACATACGCGTCCTTGCTGGTATGTTAGAGCTTGGCCTACACGGTCGAACACTGCGATGGGTATCAAATTTCTTGAAAGATAGAAAAATATTTATGGAAACAATCGAAGGAGAGAGTAATTATCACAGCATCACGCAGGGCTTTCCGCAGGGCAGTGTTCTCAGTCCGTTTTTATTCAACTGTGTCATGGCAGCCTTGCCACAAAAACTCCCGTCTGGTCTACAGTATTATCTGTGCGCAGGTGACATCTGCATATGGGCCTCTGGATCTAATATACAAGACATTCAAACAACGCTGCAAGAAGGTCTTGATAGTATCGACACCTTTTTAAAAGAAAGAGGCATGAGTCTTTCATACGCAAAGACAGCCGTACTTCCTTTCACTAGACGACAGCTGAATATTTTCCAACTTACGCTTAATGGGCAGACTTTGATGTTTGTGGAAGAGCATAAGTTTCTTGGAGTTATTCTTGACCGCCAGCTGACATGGGCATCACACATCCGCGCAATTGAAAAGCAGACTAATACAGTAATAAACGTACTTCGGCGACTCGCTGGCACGACGTGGGGGGAGCAGTCTCTTCACTACAAGTTCATAACGCACTCATAAAACAAAAAAATTGCTTACTCGGCACCTATTCTCCATGGTTTATCGCAAACTTCTGAGGAACGTCTTCAACGTTTACTGGCAAGTGGGTTGCGAGTGTGTCTTGGGGTTCCGCAAGCTACCTCGAGTTCTTTAGTAATTGCTGAAGCTCGTCACCCACCATTTCCAGTCATACAAATGGTTGAAACATGCCTAAATTTATCGCATCTCAACCCAACACGAGAAGCATCCATTAAATCTCACGCTTACCGAAAGAAACAAAAGCAAAATTCACGATGTTGTTCGAGAACATAAAGCATTATTACCAAGATTTGAATTATACAAAGTGGAAGTTAGTTACCCTGCCTGGATGTTAACATGCCCTAAAATAGAATTATCGCTTGACTGGATTATATCTAAGAAAGACATGTTCATAGTAGCCGCGCAACATCTGGCACTCTTCCAAATTTATTCATTATATCCCCAGTATATCCACTTTTATACAGATGGTTTATGTCATAAAAATTCCTCGACTTCAGCATTCGTCATTCCACATTTAGCGCTAGAGCAAACATTAAAATTATCCCGAGAGACATCTTCCACCGTGGCAGAACTGTTTGCAATCCTGTGTGCTCTGCGTTTCATAACATCAGAAAAGAATTCGCAAAAATGGATTATCTTTAGCGATTCGCAAGCCGCTCTCACATTACTACAGAGCAATAAGAAAAATTATTTGAACACTTTGCTATTGTATGAGACGCTCAAAGAACTTACAAAAGCAAGCGCAATGAACCACGTAATTGCATTTCAGTGGATACCTGGTCACTGCAATATTCCTGATAATACTACAGCGGACGCAGCTGCGAATTGGGCCCACAGTAACACGGAGACAACCAATCTTCCCCTATGGCGTAGTGAAGTCCGTCTGATACTGAGATAGATTTCCTGTCGCCTCAGCAGAACTACCTGGTTTGATCAGCAAACTAAGAACTCGAAGTTATACTTTATAGACCCATGTAGAAACTCATCAATGCCGGAAAATCTAAGAGACAACAGAAAATTTGAAACATTGGTACACCGTTTGCGTCTTGGTACTGCATTTACGAAACGCTTCTTGTACAGGATAAAACGTGTCTCTAGTCCGCAGTATTCTTGTGGCCACCCAGACGAAGATGTGCATCATCTCCTCCTTGAGCGCGCGAAATACGATCCACAAAGAAGGGTACTGCAAGCAAATTTGTTGATATCAGACAGAAGACCATTCACCCTAAAAAGGTACATGACCCATGGCCAACTGCAGGCCTTCAGAAAAGAGCACTTCTTGCTCTGAAAAAGTTTTTAGAGGACACCAACATTTTGGGAAAATATTAAGTTTCAGATGACCCAGAACATAGATGTTGTTCTGGGTTCAATATTGATTTATGTGGTGATCACAACTTTTACGCAATATGTATAATTCTATTCTGTACTTGCAGTGTATTACATGTGCTGTTTACATGTATATTACGTGTGTTTTGGCTGTTCAAAATATCTGACTTTATACATGCGTACGTGCACTGAGAAAGCAACAAACTCCCAATAAAGAAAGGCGTCAGCCAGGGAGATGATACGATCTCTCCAATGCTATTCACAGCGTGTTTACAGGAGGTATTCAGAGACCTGGATTGGGAAGAATTGGGGATAAGAGTTAATGAAGAATACCTAAGTAACTTGCGATTCGCTGATGATATTGCTACGGAACAATATGTGCGATCACGAAAAGGCGAGCAGCGCGAAGACGACGACAACGATGAGAAGCTAGCGCGGGCTGTTGCCTCTTGGCCAAGCGCAGCGTATTTTCTTGTAAATATACTTGTACATAGCTTTTCGTCTGCGTCTTCCTACGTAACATATCTGGTGGAGGTGGACGTTCCCTGTACCTCGTCACGGAGCTTCGCAGTGGACGGTACGTCGAGCCTTCCTTCATGGCTCCCGGCGACGACAACCGGACTCCCCCGGCTCCGACACCTGCTGCCACTTCGACGACCTACATCACTCTCCCCGCTCCCCGTGATCCTGGCGTATTCTCGGGCAAAGATGGGGAAGACATCGATGACTGGATCAGCCTGTATGAACACGTCAGCCGCAATAACCGGTGGGACCCTACTATTCTGCTCGCCAACGTAGTCTTTTACCTCGGTGGCACACCTAGAGTTTGGCATCGCACTCACGAAGATGAGCTCACCAGTTGGGATTCACTTAAGACACAGCTTCGGGACTTGTTCGGCAAACCCTACGGTCACCAACTTGCCGCGCAGAAGGCGCTTTCCGGCCGTGTGCAGACGTCAACAGAGCCCTATGTCACGTACATTCAGGACGTCTTGGCTCCGTGCCGCAATGTTGACACCCACATGACTGAGTTAGACAAGGTTGCCCACATCCTCAAAGGCATTGCCGATGACGCCTTCAACTTGCTCGTTTGCAACAACGTAGCGACGGTGGATGCTGTTATAAAAGAGTGCCGCCGCCTGGAACTCGCTAAAAGCCGACGTATTGACCAGCAGTTTGCCCGTCTGCCCAACACCCCAGCGACATCTTCCTGTGCCGACACTCCTCGTCCCAACAACACTGCCGATGTTACCAGGATCGTCCGGCGTGAGATTGAGGCCGCCTATCTGGCTGCCTTCGACTCCAGTCCCACCAACACACCTGCAGTCACGGTCTCAATGATCCAGGCAGTTGTCCGCCAAGAGTTCGAAAACATGGGTCTTCACACCATCTGCTCGGCCCATCGTCCTGATACCCGCCCGGCTTCTTCGATTCCGCCCCGTCCCGCACCTTCTTACCCACCACGTTTCCGCAACCCATCTGAATGGCGCACTGCTGACGACAAGCCCATTTGTTTCCACTGCCATCGAATCGGGCACATTTCTCGGCACTGTCGCAGTCGCTGGAGTTCCCCGACCCGGTCTACTTATACCGCCTACTCTCGCCCCCCAGGTGGCCCTTCTCGTCCCTATGCCGCACGCTCCGATAACGCCGCCGCTGATTCTCCTGCACCGAACCGCTCCTATTCTCGTTCGCCTTCGCCCCAACAACGACAATCTCGCTCTCCCCAGCCCAGTCGCTCCTATTCGCCGACTCCCTTCGGACGCCGCCCCCAGCCGGAAAACTAGACGATGCAGCGCCTCGAGGTGACGCTGCATTGCTCCCTACGCCGCCAAATCCTCTACTGACGTTGCCCACTCATCTGAACCTTCTTGACGTGCAAGTCGACGGTGTTTCTATGTCTGCACTCATAGACACTGGGGCGCATTTGTCCGTAATGAGCGCTGACCTTCGTAACCGGCTCAAGAAAATTATCACGTCCGCCACGACGCCTGTTGTCCGTGTCGCCGATGGCGGAACAGCCCCCGTAATTGGTATGTGTACCGCCCGCGTCTCCTTCGCCGATCGCTCAACAATCGTGCTATTCACAGTCATCGCCCACTGTCCCCATGACATCATCCTCGGCTTAGACTTCCTCTTCGCACATTCTGCTCTCATCGATTGTTCCGCCAGTACTCTCCGCCTTGACCTGCCTGTTCTGGATCCTGCTGAACCACACCCAAGTCGCCTCAGTTCCGTCGACTTCGTTCGCTTGCCACCTTCGGCACTGATCTACGTTGACCTAGTGTCTTCCCCACCAGTCCCTGATGGTCACTACATCGCGGCTCCTATGCAAGACGTCCTCCTTACACACGGGATCACAGTACCTCATACAGTTTTATCTATTACGGCGAATTGCGTCTGCCTGCCAGTGGTCAACTTTGGCTTGACGACACAAGTGCTGCCACGCGGGATGTCTCTGGCCCAGCTTTGCTCATTCGCGGATCACTCAGTAGCATCCATTGCAGTAGACGACACTTCATCCGATGCTCCTCTACCATCGCAGTCGGCAAATTGTACCATCGCTGACTTACAGAAAATGATTGCGCCCGACTTGCCGTCCGAGCACGCTCGTGAACTCTACCGCGTTCTGTTTTCCTACCACGATATTTTTGACTTTAACGATCGTCCTTTGGCCCAAACTACAGTTGTCAAACATCTCATTAATACCGGCGATGCCCCTCCTATTCATCGCCGCCCGTATCGAGTGTCACCAGCTGAGCGTCAAGTTATTCACGCAGAAGTTCGCAAAATGCTTGCCAAGAACATTATTGAACCATCATATAGTCCATGGGCGTCACCTGTTGTACTGGTCAAAAAGAAGGATGGCTCATGGCGCTTTTGCGTGGACTATTGGCACCTTAACAGGGTTACCAAAAAGGACGTGCATCCCCTACCTCGGATTGATGACGCCCTTGACTGCCCCCACGGTGCTCACTATTTCTCCTCTATTGACCTTCGCTCCGGCTACTGGCAGATTGCCGTGGACGATCTCGACCGCGAGAAGACTGCTTTTGTAACACCCGACGGTCTTTATCAATTCAAAGTGATGCTGTTCGGTCTATGTAACGCCCCTGCCACTTTTGAACGCATGATGGACTACCTTCTTCACGGTTTCAAATGGTCCACGTGCCTGTGCTACTTGGATGACGTTATCATATTCTCCCCAACGTTCGCTACGCACCTCGAGCGCCTCTCAGCAGTCCTGGACGTTTTTCGTCGAGCCGGTCTGCAACTTAACGCATCGAAGTGTCAATTCGACCGTCGCCAGATTACCGTCCTTGGACATCTCGTTGACGCGAACGGAGTGCAACCGGACCCAGACAAGATCCATGCTGTTGCGCACTTCCCTGTTCCGAAGTGTGTCAAGGATGTGCGCAGCTTCATCGGCCTTTGTTCGTACTTCCGCCGTTTCGTGAGAAATTTCGCCGCCATAGCACGACCACTAACCGAGCTTTTGAAAAAAGACGCCCCTTTCCAGTGGGGCGATAACGAGGCCTCTGCATTCTCACATCTAATCGACATTCTCACAACGCCTCCCGCTCTGGCCCATTTCGATCCTTCTGCGCACACCGAAGTCCGTACTGATGCCAGCGGTCACGGAATTGGCGCAGTACTGGCACAACGCCAGCGTGGCCACGACCGTGTTATCGCTTACGCCAGCAGGTTCCTCTCGCCCGCGGAGCGCAACTATTCCATCACTGAGCGTGAGTGTCTGGCCCTAGTTTGGGCGGTTGCGAAATTCCGCCCATACTTATATGGCCGACCCTTTTCCGTTGTCACAGACCATCACGCGCTTTGCTGGTTATGCTCACTGAAAGATCCTACAGGAAGACTTGGTCGCTGGGCCTTACGCCTCCAAGAATATTCGTATACTGTCACCTATAAATCTGGCCGTCTACACAAGGACGCTGACTGCCTGTCTCGCTACCCGGTCGACGAGCCTGACGACGCCGACAGAAGTAGCGCTAACGGCATTTGCTCTGTGTCTGCCTTCGCTAACATCGCCGATGAGCAGTACCGAGACCTATCGCTGCGAGTACTTATCGAGCGTCTGCGCTCAACACCTACCGACGCATCCGTTCGCCGATATGTCCTCCAGGGCGGCATTCTACATCGAAGGAACTTCCTCCCTGACGGCTCTGATCTTCTTCTTGTCGTGCCAAAACAGCTACGACAGACTGTGCTCTTTGAGATGCATAACGCACCCACTGCAGGACATCTTGGGGTAACCCGCACGTACGACCGCGTCCGCCGCCGCTTCTATTGGCCTGGTCTCGCTCGCTCCGTTCGACGCTATGTTGCTGCCTGTGATCCCTGCCAGCGTCGGAAGACACCTCAGGTGCTACCTTCCGCTTATCTACAGCCGATCACCGTCCCTGTGGAGCCGTTCTTTCGTGTTGGATTAGACCTCCTCGGTCCCTTTTCCAAGTCATCCTCTGGGAACAAATGGGTAGCCGTCGCAACTGATTACGCCACCCGATACGCTATCACGCGAGCTCTCCCTACCAGTTGCGCCACTGACGTCGCGGACTTTCTCTTGCGTGACATTATCTTGCTTCATGGCGCCCCGCGACAGCTGCTTACTGACCGTGGTCGAAACTTTCTCTCGAAAGTTATCGCTGACATTGTGCGTTCCTGCTCCATTCAACACAAACTGACTACCTCATACCATCCTCAAACCAATGGCCTGACAGAGCGGTTAAACCGTACTCTTACCGATATGCTGTCCAAGTACGTTTCCAAAGACCACCACGACTGGGACATTGCCCTTCCTCACGTAACATTTGCGTACAATTCTTCCCGGCACGACACCGCTGGATTTTCTCCATTTTATCTACTGTACGGTTGCGAACCTACCTTGCCCCTAGACACGGCACTTCCTCCTGCTGCGATCTCAACAAGCGAGTATGCGCGCGACGCCATCACCCTCGCCGACCATGCACGCCAGCTTGCCCGTGCTCGACTGACGGCCTCACAAGCCACTCAGCAGTGTCATTACAACACCCGCCATCGTGACGTACAGTTCTCGCCTGGTGCGCTCGTGCTCCTGTGGTCGCCCTCCCGTCACGTCGGACTTTCAGAGAAGCTCCTTTCGCGATACACAGGGCCCTACCACGTGCTGCGCCAGGTGACGCCTGTGACTTACGAAATTGCTCCTGTGGGTTCAACCTCGTCCTCTCTTCTGGCATCAAGTGATGTCGTGCATGTCAGTAGGCTCAAGGCCTACTACACTGCTTCCGAGTCCGATCTTTAGTCGCTCCGGGACGGCGCTTTTGCAGCCGGGGGTAGTGCTACGGAACAATATGTGCGATCACGAAAAGGCGAGCAGTGCGAAGACGACGACGACGATGAGAAGCTAGCGCGGGCTGTTGCCTCTTGGACAAGCGCAGCGTATTTTCTTGTAAATGTACTTGTACATAGCTTTTCGTCTGCGTCTTCCTACGTAACAATATTGCCTTGCTTAGTAACTCAGGGGACCAACTGCAATGCATGCTCACTGACCTGGAGAGGCAAAGCAGAAGGGTGGGCCTAAAGATTAATCTGCAGAAAACTAAAGTAATGTTTAACATTCTCGGAAGAGAACAGCAGTTTACGATAGGTAGCGAGGCACTGGTAGGAATACATCTACTTAGGACAGGTAGTGACCGTGGATCCGGATCATGAGACTGAAATAATCAGAAGAATAAGAGTGGACTGGGGTGCGTTTGGCAAGCATTCTCAGATCATGAACAGCAGGTTGCCATTATCCCTCAAGAGAAAAGTGTATAACAGCTGTGTCTTACCAGTACTCACGTACGGAGCAGAAACCTGGAGGCTTACAAAAAGGATTCTACTCAAATTGAGGACGACACAACGAGCGATGGAAAGAAGAATGATGGATGTAACGTTAAGGGATAAGAAAAGAGCAGATTGGGTGAGAAAACAAACGCGAGTTAATGACATCTTAGTTGAAATCAAGAAAAAGAAATGGGGCATGGGCAGGACATGTAATGAGGAGGGAAGATAACCGATGGTCATTAAGGGTTACGGACTGGATTCCAAGGGAAGGGAAGCGTAGCAGGGGGCGGCAGAAAGTTAGGTGGGCGGATGAGATTAAGAAGTTAGCAGGGACAACATGGCCACAATTAGTACATGACCGGGGTAGTTGGAGAAGTATGGAAAAGGCCTTTGCCCTGCAGTGGGCGTAACCAGGATGATGATTATTATTATTATTATTATTATTATTATTATTATTATTATTATTATTATTATTATTATTATTATTATTATTATTATTATTATTATCACTGAGCTCATGCACAAAACTTTGCGATTCATGTACTTTTGGACTGTATATTTTTTATTCATCCAGTGTTCTACTGAGTCATATTTTGTGTCCTTATTCTTTCTTTTTACGCAAATTTGTTTCCGTTGCAAAGTGACAAGGAGTAGCCGGTGCCGCCATAAAGGCGCCAACCTCTCCTAATATTTATTTCAATAATAAGAAGGCTCAATGACACACAACACAAAGTCCAGATAGCAGGATCCCGTCCTGCGCGACCGTAAAAAAGAAATAGAAATAAAGAAAGGAATCGATGAATAGAAAAGCAAGTATAACTCAACAAGCTGCGATAAGTAGACTAGACACATGACGTAATATTAAACATGGAACGGATCATGACCCTAAAGCCACACAGACTTGTATTGTTGCATTGTTTCTAAGCACCACTTTTTTCTCTTTTTCACTAGTGTTCTTTTTACAATATTGCATAAATCGTCACTGAGATCATTAAATACCACTGGGACATAATAGTTCCCATTGTACCACTGGACTCCCATAGTTTGTGAAACTCTTGGCTTAACGTATCTCTGTTTTCCTTAGTGTCACTTCTTTGTGGACAGCTACGCTGAAATCTCTTTAAATATAGTGTCGCAGAACCACTGAAAACCGAAGCATTTCGCTTACCTTGGGTATGCCTAGTTTAGAGTATTTTTCTTTTGCAGAAGCCTTGTGTAAGACTGTTCCATAAGATATGCTATTTACTATTCGTCTGATAAGATTATTAATCGTTTGCCTTTTGTATTCTGATCATGTGCCATATAAAGTTATTCCATAGCGCAAAACAGACTCCACTAATGCTTTGTATATTGTAATTCTTAAATTGAGAGGACGTTTCCCACGCAAACTATAAATTAAAGCTGCCATAGTTCGTAACCTTTTGCGCAAGTGTTCCACATGATTATCCCAAGTTAGGTGTCCGTCCTCAAAAAGGCCTAAATATTTTACCGCTGAATCAGCCTGCAGGGGCACACATTCACAACTCCGCAGGTAGATTTGTGCAAGTATAAGGGTAGGTCGAGGCTTACATGTTTACGTGGATTTCTGAAACATAAATATTTGGTTTTATGAGGGCTGACAAAAATACAATTTTTCCCAAAACACTCCATGATGTACATCTTCTTGGAGGCGCGTGCATCCTCTCTCACATTCCACGGTACCTAGAGTACGCGCGGTGTCATCTGCATATTGGAATATTTTGGAGTTCAGTTGTAGATTGCCCAAGTCAGTGACATAAATGTTAAAAAGTATTGGTCCCAAAGTGCTACCTTGCGGTACAGCGTATTTTATTACTTTATAGCTACTGTATTCATTCTCAATTCTAACGCACTGTAATCGATTGGAAAAGTAGTTAGCAAAGAACCTGTTAAACAGACCCCTAAAGCCTAAACTATTAAGCTTGCTTATATTTAGAGAGTGGTCTACAGTATCGAATACCTTGGTCAGGTCCATGAAAACTGCTAAAGCGACACGGTTGTTTTCAATAAGATTAAGAGCGTCATCAGAAAATTCTTCCAGGAGTTCGATTATGTTTCTATTTCTTGTGAAACCAAATTGAGCTGGATTATGCAGAGAAAATTTCTCACAAAACGACTACATCACATACGCGATATGCTTTTTCATTATTTGCGCTATAGCGCACAAAATTGCGATTGGCCTGTATTTGGTATAGTCGTCTTTTTTACCGCTTTTAT
Organism: Dermacentor andersoni; assembly: GCF_023375885.2. Classification (NCBI taxonomy): domain Eukaryota; kingdom Metazoa; phylum Arthropoda; class Arachnida; order Ixodida; family Ixodidae; genus Dermacentor; species Dermacentor andersoni. Next base: position 83,654,376 of record NC_092815.1, on the reverse strand, counting down.
AAACTGACCTTATGATCGATATTTTTAGCTCTTGCGGTATAACGCCAGTTTCAAGAATGCCGTTTAGTATCTTGAGCGTTTCATCTTTCAGCTCATTGAAATGGACGTATGAATCTCGAAAACGTACTCTATCTATTCCCGGTGGTTTAATCAGTTTAATCTGTCGCACGATGCGCCAAAGATCCGTTTGACTTATGAGCGGTAGAAAGGCCGTGTGCGCGCATGCGCGAACTGGTTTGTACACGTCAGAATTGTTGTCATTACTTCCTCTCAGTATTTCTCCAGCTGTTATGAATGTATCGTTGAACTTATCGCATATTGTCTGCACGCTTTGGCTGGGCAAATTCTTTTTGACCGTATCCTCGATACTGACGTGTTTTGATCTGCCCATTAATTCATTTGCTATTTTTCATGTCATCCACACGTCGTATTTGCTCGCTGTAAATTGATGCGAGAAGTATCGCCTTTTAGCCTGTCATGTTTTTGCAGTCACAAGATTTCGTAGCATACGAAACTCTTTTATTTTTTCGTCACCTTCCGGCTTTTTCCTGCATCTCTGGCAAACCTGGTCTTTTATGTAGCAGAGGTATATTATCTCATGAGTCATCCGTTTATGATCAGGATTTTTTTGCTTCAATGTCACACATCTTGTAGCTCGATCATATATATCTTGAAATATTTGCACAAGTTTATTGTATGCCTTTAAATGGTCAAGAGATAATAGATACGACCAGTTAGTATTCTTGATCAATACATCAACTTTTTGTTGTCTAAGAGATCCCATTTTACACAGCTCCCCTCTCCTTCGACATATTTGTCTGAGAAGATAACACCTACAATAAAATAATGGTCTGCTAGTTTTAGATTGATCACGCCTGACCTATAAGATTGTTTTGCCAGCCTAAATACCATGTGGTCGATGCATGTTTTCGTGATTCTACGTCCTAAGTACTCTTCTCTGGTGTAGGCATTTATTACGTTCGTGAGTCCGTATTCAGCTAATAAATTCAGGTAATCAGCAACTGCTGATCTTGCTTCTTGCAGAATATCAATATTTAAGTCCCCAACCAACAGTAACTGTTTTTCATTCATATGCTGTTGAAGGAAATGGCTCAATTCATTCAAAAACATATTAATATCCTTGCTTGGTCGCCTGTAAATGCCACACAATATGTATGTAACTTCTCTTTTGTTAATAGATAGCGTTATAACTTCTGTATTTTGAAAGTTAACATCAATCCTAGAGCATATTCATGCGTATTTAACAACGATGAACACTCCGCCTCTTCTGTTCTCTCGACATAACGCGTATTTTTGATAATCGTCCAAGTGATAGCAAGTCTGTCTGGTTGCATCCAGATTTACTTCTGTTAAAACGATCACGTCAGTAACCACATTTCGCGACAAGTAAACACATAACTGATTCCAGTGTTTTCTTATGCTTCGTATGTTTATGTGCAGTATGCTAATTTCTTGGCTAAGTCCATCTTCAGCGATTGCATTCTGGATGTTTTTGTCCCATTCAGCGAATGACTCGTTCTTTTTCAAATCATTCTCTGTATCAACTTTAATCACTAAAGCACATTCCACTTTTCTAGCAAAGATTTTACCGTTCCGCGTCCAGACAAACTTGTAGTTCTTCAGGTTTGCAAGGCTTCGACATTGCCAAAATAACTTTTTTTTTATTTCGCGTCAAGTTTTCATTTATGAAAATCTTATCACCCCGGAGGGTGGTTCTCTTGGATAGCTAAAGGTCTCGAGTGGCTTGGTCAGTGAACCTGACAATCATTAGCGGAATTTTATCTTTTCCAGCTTTGTTTCTGTGGGTGGCTTCGAGTGATTGTTTTGCTGGTGCCTGTATTGCGAGCCTTCTGCTCAAGTCCGTAAGTATTCGGTGCAAATCTTGTTCTGGAGCTTTTTGGTATTCCATGTATTTCAATGTTTTTTCGCGTGGAATACCGTTCAACGCTATCTAGACTTTCCTTTAGCTGTGCAATTTCAGCGTCCTTAGAAGACAATTTTTTGGCCAGCTCTTCTGATGTTTCGTTCACCTTTTCTATTGTTAATCCCTGATTCCGCGTTTTATCCACAAGTTCATCATATTTTGAAGCCAGCATTTCCATTGACTTTTCTATTGCCTCTGTTGTTGCACATTGTCGATCTACTTTCTTTTCAAAGCCTTCCAGGAGTCCTAAAACTCGGGCAAACATTTGTTTCATGGTGGCAATCTGCTAGTTTAGTAACTTTGACCCATCTGAGCTTTTTCATCTGTAAGCTTATGTTCATCTTCATCGCTGCTTTCAAATTCCGAAGGCTGACTGTCTTGTTTCTGTCTTTTTTTTTTAGCAATTCTAGAGCACTTCCCGGCATGAAACCGACTTTTACGTTGTTTACATAGAATGCATTGGGCATCCTCTTCAAGTATGCCCAATGCATTTCAGTTACGAAACTGCATTACATAACTTGCCTTAAGATCTTGCTAGCCAGGTGGGCCTTGCACCGCTTTCACTCTCGAGGAATGGTCGAGAGTGAATTTAATGAAGATAAATGCAAACAAAACAAAAGCAGTTATATTCAGACCGAAAAACAAGCAAATACCTCCCCATCAAGATATTGTATTAAACTCAAGGACTATTGAAATAGTCGAGACTTTCAAATGTCTGGGTGTCTTCTTTTCAGCGAACATGTCTTGGGACAATCACGTCAAACACGTTCTAAGCAAAGTAAGTAGAATAACTGCTGTATACATTCTTTCCACGCGTATTAAACTCTTGCTGTACAATTCACTTTTCCAATCACATTTAAACTATTGCCAATTATTATGGGGTAACACAACATACACCAATCTAGAACATATTCACCTGTTACAAAAGAAGTATCTCCGCCACGCATATAACGCTTCCTACACAGCATCGACAATAACCTTCTTTAATAATTCTGGTGTGATCCCAGCTCACAATCTCTATCGATATCGTCTGAGTCATGTATATAAACTGGAAATCCATCGAAATATCAGCAACCTGCGTACTCTAGCCCAACTTGAGAGAAAATCTACAAATTACGTTACAAGACACTTTGAGGATTGGTTAGTACCAACACCACGTTCAAACTATGGGGAACAATGCCTTAAATACGTAATACCAACACTGTTAAATTACTATAATTCGGTCCGATTTGATCTTTGCACGTCATCATCCAAGGAACTGAAACTGATGTATACGGTTTCGATGTAATATCTGGTAGCGTTATGTATCTGTGTTATCGCATTTCTTTGTTGACATGAAGCAAAGTGTGAGTGAGTAACATGTCACTGAAGCTATGCATACAGCTATATATATGTATGTATATGTATGTGCGCATATGTTATGCTGCCTCCCTGCAGAAAACAGGGATTGTGGACACGTCAAGTTGTTGAAGGACAGCTTTTTATCTACGGTCCCTCCATCTGTAAATGTACAGGATGGCAAACAAACAATTTCATTTGATTTATCTCCACTGCAATATTTCAATTGGCGGCACTGAACGCGGCGACCAACTCCTCTGCCTTTGTGGCTTTGAGCGCCCTATCGAGCGCCTTTGAGCGTCATTCAGACGCGGTGGTTCAAGCGGAGGTGCACACTTTCTCTTCAAAACACCCGCCCGCCCTACATGTGCACGTGACAGAGCTGAGGGCTCCTTTCTTTCCTCCTTGCTTTTACCCATTCTACAGTGGCTGGAATAGGCCACTGTACCCATTCTATTACCGTTACCGATCTTAACCCCCTCTAGAGGAATCTGTCGAAAGGTAAACGCTACGCACTCGCCTTTCAATCTGGTTTTATGGGATGGTGGCGCCATCTGCTGCAGTAAGTGGGAGTCTAAGAAAACAAAACCGAAAGCGCCTCCAACCGTTTCGCTCGGCAAGCCGGCGCGTATAAAAATGCTGCAGCCCCATCGCAGAAGCCGGGAGAAGCTGCTGGCATCATCAAGCTGGCCTCGAGCTAGGGTCTCGCGTGAGGTCTCGAGCCCGAGCCTGTGCCGGCGACACCGTTCCGAAAGGAGAGGAAGAAAAGAAAGAAAATATCGTCGGCTGTATCGGCGAGGGAGGCGGACGGCAGCTGCACAGCAGCGATGCTCGTCAGTGCTGATGCTCGACGGTGAGGACCGGCTTGACGCTGTCGTCACTGCAGGGAAGCCCGTCACCGGTGAAGCACTTGGGAGGCCGCGCGGTTCGGATCGTCTTGACAGATAGGTCGTGAGAGCTCGACGACACACTCCAAGATGAAGATCGAGAACCTGCTAGTGCGGCAACTCATCAACGAGTTCCTCGGAACGCTGGTGCTGATTGTAAGTTGCGCTACTCGCCTCTCTCTTCGATCGTGGCTATCTACACATAACCTGCCGCGAATGACAGCGTCACGCCGTGCCGGAGCGCAGGATGCAACAGGAGGCTTGAGCTGTCACCTCAATTAATTCGTTCTTTTTTTTTTCTTATTCGCATTATTAGCGACTCGACTCATAAACTAAACTTCGATTCTTGCTTCGGAGAATTTAGGGGGGCGTAGCGTGTTCAGGAACTGTTTTGTGGTTTCTCGCGCTTTGGCGTTACTCGTAAGGCATACTCGGCAGGCGTACAAGTCAGGCATAGAGGTCGGACATACCTGTAAGAAAGATTCACCTGCCTGCTCGATAGCTCAAGGTCAGTGCAGGGGACGCGCAGTCGTAGTGGGCTCGGCACCCTCACGAAATCGCCTTCGCCTATCGCAGCTGAAATTGCGACGTTTGCGAGTTAAAATTTAATTGTATTTATTGTATCAGAGATTGCATCGACATACGGAAGGAGATATTATATTTATGCATCCTTTATGTTTCTGGTGACCGCGGTCGCTTTTCTTTAACTTGACGATACCTTTGTAAAACTTTGACAGCGCTGTGTGAAAACTAATCAGGACAAAGCTGAGGCAATATTACGTAATGGAACCGGTACCTGCGTTAATGCTTCCAGCGTTACTTCTTCTGTAAGCTGCGTTGAAATAAGAACTTGCGCGCGTCTTGCATATTGTATTGACGATGAGTTGTAGAACTCCTGAAAGGAACATCCGTGTCTTGGATTCGTCATTACCGAGGAATATGCACATATTTAAATGGGGGTGGGCCATATACGGGTTGATCAAAATTCTGCTTTCCAGGTTTATTAAATTGAAATTAAAATTAAAACATAAGCTACGCGTCCGGGGTGTGATGCAATAGCTGCGTCACACCGGGAATATGTGCTTTGCGCCGATCCTGAAAGTATTGCGAGCGTAATACGGGTATGCGAACTGAGATGAAAATTTGCAGGCGGAATATCTCGGAACGCGGGCATGCTAGAAGAATTCCACCAAATGAAACTGTGCAGGGACACGACTGCCTCTAAGATTCCAATACAAACATGGCCGCTTACTGCAGTCACCAAAATTGTCATTAATATAGATTTTAGTTGATAAGGTTGCTGACGGTGAGAATTATCATCTCACTTTGCTGCCCCTGACCCCACAATTTACGTGCAGAGGTAGATTTCACGTATCTCCCACCACCTAACCTTAAGACATTTGTAAAGGTTAATTTATATACCATGGTGTTATTTTCTTTATCCCCTTTTTAGATATGCATCCTTATCGCGTTGTGGCGGGAAACTGGTTTTTTGCACTGCATCGTATTCCTCTGTAATCATTTTTCTATTGAGAACGTTCTTGCACTGTACACATTACTTTACCCTAAACGACGACAGTTAAAGAAAGACAGTAAAAACTGAAAATCATGTATGTGTATGGACGAAAAAAGAAATCTCTGTTGATATCCGTTGTCTGCCGGGAGATACACGATGATTACGTGACTCTCAAATTTCAACATTCCTTATTTCTGGAGGAGAAAGAAGAGAGTTTTTCGAAGGATTTGATTTCAAATTTCAGAAGTTAAGGCAAGAAATATAACAAGAAACAGAAAACCTTCTGATGGAAATACTCCGACATGGACGATATGCATACAGCTGATGCACAGAAATTCTCGGAAACCCGCTTGTATTCCAGTATATGTGCTGATCATTAACGAACTTCAAGCCTGGAACCAGTAAAGAATAAATAAGAAGAAAAGTAAAATAAAGAAAAGAAAGGTTGCAATGTGAAATTTCTGACACAAACAAAACTAAAATCACAGAATAGCAAAAGCAACCTGCGTTGTAAGTGCTACGACGGGCAAGCAACGTTTACTGAACCGCCGGACGGTCTCGTGAACTCATCCGAGAATCTCTAGAACACTTGTATTCCAGGAGACACAATGATAAATCATTAGTGAACGTCACAACACGTTAATGCAAATACCCCCGCCCCCTACTCAGACCTCGGCCGTAGGAAGAAGGCATTTTGGAATGCTAGACGTAAAGTTTCTGAAGCATTTTCTAACTATATTGAAAAAAAATATCAACGGTAAAGGCTAAGGTGCCGGGAACAATGCTCTTTCAGTCATTAACCAGAGAGAGATTCTCAGAAGCGCCTCGGTTTCTCTCAAGTGCTCGTTTCTCAAGAGTTATCATAATGCTAGCCTATTCACTAGTAAACGTCAATGCTTACCACTGGTAACAAAATTTAAAAAAAAACGACAGCCTTGGATGTAGAATTTTCTGAACCCTAAAGACAAGACCGAACCAGCGGAATAAATTGTAACGTCCCAGGGAACCGCGAAGATAGTTAGCACCTGATGCATGCTTGACTGTGTCACAAAGAAAGGGGGGGAGGGGGGGAGGGGGGGGAGTGTTCTACACTCCCTCAAGGTAGCGCGTTGAGCAGCGTTCCATGTATGTCTTCAGCTCGTCAAGCCGCTGCAAACTGACTGGTTACGACACCTGTAAGGCAAGGCGTCAGAGCACCAGCAACAATTCCCGTCAACATAACCCATGCTCAACTTCAGCACTTGCGTACGCAAGTAGGTTGGATATAGTACGCTAACTTTTGGTAACGTTATTTCTAATATTTCCAGATAGCTCATCCCTATACATACTGATGTATATAGCGGAGACAGGAAGAGAACGGTGTGGATCAAAGAGCAAACGGGGGTTGCCGATATTTCAGTTGACATAAAGAGAAAAAAAATGAACTAGGCAGGCTCTGTAATGCGTAGTGTAGGTAATCGGTGAACCGTTAGAATTACCGAATGGGTGCCAAGAGAAGGAAAACGCAGTTGAAGATGGCGGAAAATTAGGTGGGGTGATGAAATTAGGAAATTTGCAGGCGCAAGTTGGAATCAGCAAGCCCAAGATAGGGGTAATCGGAGATTGCAGGGAGAGACTTTCGCCCTGCAGTGAACATAAAAAAAAAAAATAGGCTGATGATGATAGCGCAGAGGCCGTATCGCATACTATCATCGTTCGCTAACCGGGGCTCAGCCCCCTATTGTGTGCGGCGATTAATCGCACATCGCCACATAATTGTTCCTCGCAACCTCTGAGGCGCTCGGTTCAGCAACTGAACGATATATGCGTGGAGCTTGGCTTTTGTTTTGCGTTTAACGAGCTCGCCGCCTCAAGAACGTGCGCCCGTGCCGGGGTTAGTAAGCTTGAGCTCGCGTCTTTAGGTCCTATACAGCAATTAGGTCACATTGACGCTCATTGTGCGACTCATGCGAGCTCAAGGGGCGTCTTGGCAGAATCTTCGGATCGACCCCAGCTGGGCCCCCTCAAGGTCAATTGAAGGGCGGCACCGCGTTTATAAATGACAGCTAAGCCGCCACTGCCGGCGTCGACGAGTGCGCCAAGTTTTCCTATACTGTGACGCCAACGCAACACTCATCCTTGCACCGCCCACCCCCCTCCCTTTTACCCACTGTCTTCTTTTTCCATTCCTGCTTTCTGGAGAACAGCGCGACTGCCAGCTTAAGTCTACTCAGTGAACGAACCGCGCTGGATTGGATTAGCGCTGCTCTCACGCAAGACCATGTGCCCTTTAAGGAGACTGTCGCGGAGGGGGATTTCGTACTGAGGATTAGAACTTGATTGCGGATTGGCCGATACTGGCGATATAAAACGAGGGCCGAGGTCGCCGCCAAGACCAAGGACGATGGCAAACGGTGTGAACCGGTCAGTTTGAGAGAGAGACGAAATGTAACCGTCCTGGACTGGGCACATGGTCAACACCGACGCTCTGTTCCACGAACCCCCCGCGGTTGCTCACCCACTGTGGCGCTCTGTTGCTGAGCGTGGGTTAGTTAGGTCACGGGTTTGAACTACCGCCGTGGCTGGCACGTTCTGACAGTGACTGAACGTAAACAAACGAACAAACAGACAAACAAACAAACAAACAAACAAACAAATAAATAAACCGCAGATGTGCTGAGATAAACAATTCACGGTAGTGACAGTTAATCACATTCTTCCCGATATATAGCGCCCATCATTTCCCAGATTCATTGTAGCCTCCCCTTTAACCCTCTAAAAAAAATGTTTTTTAATGTTTCTTTTCGTCCTTCTTGATTAGAACGTTTTAGCTCACCGCCGCTCTACAGTTGACGTTACCGGATGTCATCCACGCAGATGTCATCCAGCTGTGTAGGTAACAATAGAGCGATGACACTATTCTGAATAATTATTAGCTTCCCAGAGCAGCCACTAGTATCGGGGACGGTCGGCCCGGCGGATGACAATTAAGCAGAACATCCAGCTGCATTCTAACAGTAGCAAAATAGCAACAAAGCGTAATGTATCACGGGAGGACCTTTGTTCTGTTACCTCTCTTCCAATATATATATTTCCTTCTTGAAAACGCGGCCACTGCCGTCAGGCATAGACGCTGTGTCAATGAATTCCGAAGGATAATTTCAGAACTATAGATAAAGGCGACGTGGGGTTTATGCGAATAGTTCGTCCCTACAAACGCAATAACACTGCAAGTATTTCTCGTACAAGTCACGCCTATATATATATATATATTGTCCAGACATGGTCAAGACCATTTATGACCGAATTCTACCTAGGTCATGGCAATGTACTGTTCGAGAGGTTACCGCAAAACTTAATATGATTACGTGCGTGTGAAGACGAAGTTTCGACATTATCAATGAGGCGAAGTTGCTTCAACGTGGTAAATATCCTTGTTGTGCCGCCGAGAAGACCTTCGTGAAGGCCGCTATGAAAGTCATTGCTTGTCTAATGCGGTTCTCGTCCCGCTGCGGCTCATCACCTCGTACGACCACGGGCACCGTTTTATTGGCTGCCACTAATACCTGCAGACGATAGTCTGTGTTTCCAAAACAAAAGGATCCCCCTTATAATAAAAGGTAGTGAGTCTCGCTTTGCTACTACATTTGATAGCTAGCCGATGATCATGCAACCAAGTGGTAAACAGGAGTCCCAAACGCTCTGGCGATGCTCTCGAAAACACTTCATTTACGACGTAATTGCTTCTAGCGTGCGCACTCCTTGAGCTTTACTCGGTTGATGGACTCGTCAAGAGTGCAGGGCGAGACCCCGACGCAAGAATGAAATCGGTTTCGTCATAACCACGCGGGAAAATCGATAGGCGCAATGCCCGTACACGTCCTCAAAACCACGCGGCAGAGTCATGCAAGCTATTTTCCCATTTCAGTGAGCATTCATGGGATCTTCCATGACCATCTTCGTTTTTCGTGTGGTAGTTTTCTTAATCGTGCCGCTGCAGAGGTAGAAACTAAATTAAACGAGCAGACGTACAGACCACGAGAACAAAGCAGAACGCTTTCCTCCGTCACTGTGCTCCTTGTTCGCTTCCTTCTACACCTGCAGTGCATGGATTCCGCTAAGTTATGCTGCAACTATATATCCCGCATTCAAGCCTCGCTGAAATAATACAGTCGGCTGCCCAAAATGCAAATTTGAAAAAAAAGAAGAAAACAAAGATAGGAGAAACGCTTATGCGCAGCTTCTCTATATTCTTTATCACCTCTTCACTGAAGCTCCATGGCATTTCTCCAAACAAAAATAACTTTACCGACAGCTGTGAAGATGTATTTAGAAGAACATGCATTTTTCCATCATCCACCGGCACTTCTTAGGCGAAGCGGCACCGCAAGTAACTCTCGGCGTGGCTCGGCTGCCAGTGTGACGATTGGCAAACGAATCATGCAGCGAGCTGGATACACTAAAATTTCTCTTTCTGCCATAGAGCTGTGCCTCACGGTAAATAACGCTAATGGTTGACGATTGACAGGGTTAATATATTATCATCTCCATCTGAGCCTGCGGAAGAAACCTTCAATTATTTGGCGCTCTACGTATTTATCTTGAACCTCGTAGCTCTTTAAGCTCTTTTCAAGTTTTATATAACATAGCGTTTGCAGACGCCTGCGCATGAAGTTGCAGGGGGCCCCTACGGAAGCAGTTACAATGGTTAAAACCCCTTCAAGTTGTTGGTCTTCCCGGTTCTGGCATCCATATCGAATACGACTGTGAAAGGAAAAGAGCAGGCAAGGTCAAACATATTTCCTCTCGCAAAGCAATAGGTATGCGCCCGCGAGCACGGTCTCTGCCATTCGATGTTCACTGTTATATCCCGAAAACCTTAGCTGGGAACACCGTGCCTCTAGCGCGCATCAAACCAAGTCCGACTAACCCAGGGCGCGGACTAGGCACTAGCGCGGGCCCCGTGTTTATATATACGCGGGCTGGTGGTCTGAGTGTTTTCTTCGCGCCTGTCGCCACGAGCCAAGCTGCGCCCCACGAGGGGCCGCCAAATGTGGGTCACCGGCGTCGTTTCGCGTCGCCGTCTGCTCACCGCTTTCAACGTGCCGGCCGGCACGTTGCGTTGGTGGGTCTGCTAAAAGCAGACACGCACGTGCACTCTGTGTCTGCGCAGGGTCAGTGTCGTCAGCCGCGGGCGATCAATGCCGTTACGTCACCAGGCGGCTGCGCGCGCCCGCAAACATTGCGAGCCCTCTACGTCGCCTGTGACGTATGCAGAGGGGCAGGTCGAAGCGAGTCCTCGTTGGCATGACAACCGCAAGCCAACACAGGCAGGCCGGGTACTCTCCCTTATTTCCCTTCGCTCCAAGTGGAACCGGGGATATTACTCGCTCGGAGAGGAAATTGCTCGCGAGGAGGCATATGTGTTGGAGGACGCCAGAAGGGCGTCAGCGGGTTAGTAAGCGCAGCACGTGGGCACGGCAGAAGGCAACTTGGGGAGAGGTGAACGGACCGCTTAGGCCGCAATAGACAGTGCTGCACTCATCTCTTCCGTTTCCTTTTCTAAAATCACTTCACACACACTGGAAGAGTGGAACGCAGCAAGATCTTTCGGCTCACAGCGCAGCAAAGGAGTTCGTGGTCGAAGTTTATGGAAGCTACTTCGCTCTCTTCCATCGCCCTTCTGCTCTGGCTCTGCATTGGCTGACAGATGGGAGAAGGGAGGAAGCGAGCGTGCCGTTCAAGTTCTTTGTTTTGTTTAATGTGGGACTCCGTTTAGCGAGAAGTATACGTTGCATGCCGTCGTAAACGATGCGTTTCTGAAGAGCTCAGAGCACACGCGCCGAAACGGTGCTATCTTCGCTCTCGGCAGCGAAAGAAAAGGGTGATCATTCAAGGTTTAACGTCTACAAATGACGTGCTTACACTCTGCGCATCTGTGTCGTACCGACTCCGTGAAAAATTTTTTTCCTCTTTTTTTTTTTTTTCATTGACCTGCGCAAGCGAATGACGCCTGACGATGCGCGACCATCCCTTCACACTGACCCTAATGGTCAGCCTAACCAGGTGGAAAACAGCGAACCACAGAGGCTTATGTTTTTTGCCGTTTCCACTGCCGGGATCGTGTAACGCATAGCGGTGTCCGTGTCGACCGAACGGTTAAGCCGACGCCTGGTTGACCAAGACTTGAATTATGGCAGGCGCCGCTCGAGTAATGCGCATATCGTTGGTGGAGAGACTTTTTAGGGCTTTGCACCAAGCGAGATGAAGATTAAAAAAAGAAAAACCCTCGCAGTCTCTCCACAATAGGTAATCTGCCTTTCGCACAGGACTCTTGCGTGAGCTGCTTTCACGACGACCCAGTCTTGGCTGCTGCACTGCCAGCTCAGAAGCTGCTCTTACAGCAATATTTTGGCTCGTGTTCTCTTTCATGGGCACTTTATATTGTTCTTGGTGTCTGTCTTTCTTTTTTTCGTATCAATCAGATTAGAGCAGAGAGGTTTGTCTTTTGGCACCGCTCACTGGCCGACTAGAGCTGGTTGCCAAAATTGTGGGAGGCCCGAAGGGCAGGGGGCAAGGAGGGGGGGCGCTGTTCAGCGAACCTCGGGACTTACGTAACGATGCCCAAGACAACAGCGAACATCCGAGTCAAAGCGAAAAGTGCTCGTCGCTCGGTTACGACCCATTTTCATCACCCCAGAAGCAGGTTGTGGTAAAATCCGCCGATGTGGCTAAGGCGTCGTGCTGCTGAGAACGAAGTCTCCGGTTCGATCCCCGGCAGTGGCGGCCGCATTAATTCCGATGGCGGCGAAAAAAATAACATGATCGTGCACCGTGTTTTCGGAGAATGTTAAAGAACACCAGGGGCTCGAAATTATGCAGCAGCACCACACTACGGCGCCTCCCATATATAGTACGTATGCTGCTTCAGGAAGTTAAACCACATAACTTAACAGAAGTAGCTAAAGACAACTGTAAGTATGCGCAGTCTACTGCCTGCTCCGAAATTCTTCTCCACGAAAGCACGTGCTCGCTTCCAAGTTTCGGATCAGTTCAGTACAAATATATTTCCCCGGCGTCATCAGCGTTGCCGCCATAAGATGGATGGGGTGATAGTACTGTGAATTTTGAACATGCCTCGTGATCCTAGGATTGCAGAATTATAACGGATAGCGTACACTCTGTAAAGCTTAAATTCTTTTTCTTTTTCCAACCACTGTTTTCCCAACTGTCGTTCCCATTATTCATTGGCGCTTCGGGGAATGTTTGGCGATTGACGTTGCGTTTGCGATCGGTTTGATGTGGTTCGTAAACAGAGAATCACGTGCACTGCGTGTGCCGAGATAATGCATTCCGTTTTGGAACGCACGGATATGATTGAAAGGTCAACCTCAGCGAAACTTCGCCAGCGTAGAAGAATGTCTGTAGTGGGAGTGTGAGAGAAGGCTCAGCGCAATATTTTGCGTGTGAAGTGCATGCGAACGCTTTTACCAGAAGCGCGTAAAAAATTATTTTTGTCATACCCATAGTGGTAAGACTAAAGGTGCTGTTGCACACATAGTTGGAAGCAGTGACGCGATAGCTATAGCGCAATATTATGCGCAGTGAGTCTTGCACTGTTTTACGCGGTATCGTTTCGAGTAAACATTCACATACGGGCTCGAGCAATCTCTTTTCGAAAAGACCACTTTAGTCAGTCATGCCTCTCGTCCGGCTAGACTTCGTTTGTGTAGTTGGCACTCCCCGGTGACGGAGAACAGAGTTACTGTATATGCCGACTTTTGTAGCATATACAGTAACCCTAGTGAAGAAAGTAGAGAGACATGACTCTTCCTCCACTTTACCATCTTGCCCTTCGCGTCTTGCCACTGGCTTCGTTTATATTGGCGCTGGTCTAAAGATAAGCTGTAGAGCGCGGCGACAGCCAATCATTTCACCGAGCGCTCGAGAAGCCACGCACAGTACTGTGCCAGCGCAGTACTCTGTTTTAGCATCGGCGGAGTGGTCGACTGGCAACCTGTGAGTACGGTGTTCGAATCGTTGCGTGGCACTGCGATTTCTTTCTGTTTTTTCTTTATAAAAGCTTGGCAAAGCACTCTGATTCCAGTGAAAGGTCACCGCCAACACCGGCGGACTTCAAAACGACTGGAAAACTGAGCCTGTCACACTTATTGCCATAATATTACTGTAAAGCTCACTGGAAGTGACGCAAAACCCAGACTTGGCTTGTCCCGAACGAGATTTTCCTCCTGCCTCTTTCACATAGATATTATATGCTGTGAACTGCTGCACTTTCAAGGCGTTCTTTCACACCTTAAAGCCAAAAGATACCGACGGGCAGCTCCCACCACACAACCCGTGTTCGTGAGATTCTGGAATTCACGTCATATTCGCTTTACTGTGTATCTGTGCGGCACACCGCTACTGGCGTCTGTCGTCTGCTGCGGGACAATCTGGAACAATGGTAATTAGAAATATGTGTGGATGCTGACATCTCGGCTTCAACACAGTTTCTTTGGTGACACATACTAGCCGTCTTTTAACAAATTTCCTTACAGCTGACCTATAACACATTTTCCATTAAATGCGGCGGTTGTTAGTTGCACCATGTACGGAAATGAAAAGTTTCTCTGTGCGAGCGCTTGTTGTGAAATCACTAGCCACTCATCAGTCGGGAAGCCCATTAGGCAACATAAACCTTCAACAATACTTTAGCGCTGTATGAGAAGCAGCGATAATATTGCTACGGCACAATATGCGCGATCACGAAAGGCCAGCAGTGTGAAGACGACGACGACGATTAGAAGCTAGCGCGGGCTGTTGCCTCTTGGCCAAGCGCAGCGTATTTTCCTTGTAAATATATTTGTACATAGCTTTTCGTCTGCGTCTTCCTACGTAACATATCTGGTGGAGGTGGACGTTCCCTGTACCTCGTCACGGAGCTTCGCAGTGGACGGTACGTCGAGCCTTCCTTCATGGCTCCCGGCGACGACAACCCGACTCCGCCGGCTCCGACACCTGCTGCCACTTCGACGACCTACATCACTCTCCCCGCTCCCCGTGATCCTGGCGTATTCTCGGGCCAAGATGGGGAAGACGTCGATGACTGGATCAGCCTGTATGAACACGTCAGCCGCAATAACCGGTGGGACCCTACTATTATGCTCGCCAACGTAGTCTTTTACCTCGGTGGCACACCTCGAGTTTGGTATCGCACGCACGAAGATGAGCTCACCAGTTGGGATTCACTTAAGACACAGCTTCGAGACTTGTTCGGCAACCCCTACGGTCAACAACTTGCCGCGCAGAAGGCGCTTTCCGGCCGTGTGCAGACGTCAACAGAGCCCTATGTCACGTACATTCAGGACGTCTTGGCTCTGTGCCGCAAAGTTGACACCCACATGACTGAGTCAGACAAGGTTTCCCACATCCTCAAAGGCATTGCCGATGACGCCTTCAACTTGCTCGTTTGCAACAACGTAGCGACGGTGGATGCTGTTATAAGAGAGTGCCGCCGCCTGGAACTCGCCAAAAGCCGACGTATTGACCAGCAGTTTGCCCGTCTGCCCAACACCCCAGCGACATCTTCCTGTGCCGACGCTCCTCGTCCCAACAACACTGCCGATGTTACCAGGATCGTCCGGCGTGAGATCGAGGCCGCCTATCCGGCTGCCTTCGACTCCAGTCCCACCAACACATCTGCAGTCACGGTCTCACTGATCCAGGCAGTTGTCCGCCAGGAGTTTGAAAACATGGGTCTTCACACCATCTGCTCGGCCCATCGCCCTAATACCCGCCCGGCTTCTTCGATTTCGCCCCGTCCCGCATCTTCTTACCCACCACGTTTCCGCAACCCATCTGAATGGCGCACTGCTGACGACAAGCCTATTTGTTTCCACTGCCATCGAATCGGGCACATTTCTCGGCACTGTCGTAGTCGCTGGAGTTCCCCGAGCCGGCCTACTTATACTGCCTACTCTCGCCCCTCAGGTGGCCCTTCTCGTCCCTATGCCGCACGCTCCGATAATGCCGCCACTGATTCTCCTGCAACGAACCGCCCCTATTCTCGTTCGCCTTCGCCCCAACGACGACAATCTCGCTCTCCCCAGCCCCGTCGCTCCTATTCGCCGACTCCCTTCGGACGCCGCTCCCAGCCGGAAAACTAGACGATGCAGCGCCTCGAGGTGACGCTGCATTGCTCCCTACGCCGCCAAATCCTCTACTGACTTTGCCCACTCATCTGAACCTTCTTGACGTGCAAGTCGACGGTGTTTCTGTGTCTGCTCTCATAGACACTGGGGCGCATTTGTCCGTAATGAGCGCTGACCTTCGTAACCGGCTCAAGAAAATTATCACGCCCGCCACGACGCCTGTTGTCCGTGTCGCCGATGGCGGAACAGCCCCCGTAATTGGTATGTGTACCGCCCGCGTCTCCTTCGCCGATCGCTCAACAATCGTGCTATTCACAGTCATCGCCCACTGTCCCCACGACATCATCCTCGGCTTAGACTTCCTTTCCGCACATTCTGCTCTCATCGATTGTTCCGCCAGTACTCTCCGCCTTGACCTGCCTGTTCTGGATCCTGCTGAACCACACCCCAGTCGCCTCAGTTCCGCCGACTTCGTTCGCTTGCCACCTTCGGCACTGACCTACGTTGACCTAGTGTCATCCCCACCAGTCCCCGACGGTCACTACATCGCGGCTCCTGTGCAAGACGTCCTCCTTACACATGGGATCACAGTACCCCATACAGTTTTATCTATTACGGCGAATTGCGTCTGCCTGCCAGTGGTCAACTTTGGCTTGACGACACAAGTGCTGCCACGTGGGATGTCTTTGGCCTAGCTTTGTTCATTCGAGGATCACTCAGTAGCATCCATTGCAGTAGACGACACTTCATCCGATACTCCTCTACCATCGCAGTCGGCAAATTGTACCATCGCTGACTTACGGAAAATGATTGCCCCCGACTTGCCCTCCGAGCACGCTCGTGAACTCTACCGCGTTCTGTTTTCCTACCACGATATTTTTGACTTTAACGATCGTCCTTTAGCCCAAACTACAGCTGTCAAACATCGCATTAATACCGGCGATGCCCCTCCTATTCATCGCCGCCCGTATCGAGTGTCACCAGCTGAGCGTCAAGTTATTCACGCAGAAGTTCGCAAAATGCTTGCCAAGAACATTATTGAACCATCATATAGTCCATGGGCGTCACCTGTAGTACTGGTCAAAAAGAAGGATGGCTCATGGCGCTTTTGCGTGGATTATCGGCACCTTAACAGGGTTACCAAAAAGGACGTGTATCCCCTACCTCGGATTGATGACGCCCTTGACTGCCTCCACGGTGCTCGCTATTTCTCTTCTATTGACCTTCGCTCCGGCTACTGGCAGATTGCCGTGGACGATCTCGACCGCGAGAAGACTGCTTTTGTCACACCCGACGGTCTTTATCAATTTAAAGTGATGCCGTTCGGTCTATGTAACGCCCCTGCCACTTTTGAACGCATGATGGACTCCCTTCTTCACGGTTTCAAATGGTCCACGTGCCTGTGCTACTTGGACGACGTTATCGTATTCTCCCCAACGTTCGCTACGCACCTCGAGCGCCTCTCAGCAGTCCTGGACGTTTTTCGGCGAGCCGGTCTGCAACTCAACGCATCGAAGTGCCAATTCGGCCGTCGCCAGATTACCGTCCTTGGACATCTCGTTGACGCGAACGGAGTGCAACCGGACCCAGGCAAGATCCATGCTGTTACGCACTTCCCTGTTCCGAAGTGTGTCAAGGATGTGCGCAGCTTCATCGGCCTTTGTTCGTACTTCCGCCGTTTCGTGAGAAATTTCGCCGCCATAGCACGACCACTAACCGACCTTTTGAAAAAAGACGCTCCTTTCCAGTGGGGCGATAACGAGGCCTCTGCATTCTCTCATCTAATCGACATTCTCACAACGCCTCCCGTTTTGGCCCATTTCGATCCTTCTGCGCCTACCGAAGTCCGTACTGATGCCAGCGGTCACGGAATTGGAGCAGTACTGGCACAACGCCAGGGTGGCCACGACCGTGTTATCGCTTACGCCAGCAGGCTCCTCTCACCCGCGGAGCGCAACTATTCCATCACTGAGCGTGAGTGTCTGGCCCTAGTTTGGGCGGTTGCGAAATTCCGCCCATACTTATATGGCCGATCCTTTTCCGTTGTCACAGACCATCACGCGCTTTGCTGGTTATGCTCACTGAAAGATCCTACAGGAAGACTTGGTCGCTGGGCCTTACGCCTCCAAGAATATTCGTATACTGTCACCTATAAATCTGGCCGACTACACAAGGACGCTGACTGCCTGTCTCGCTACCCGGTCGACGAGCCTGACGACGCCGACAGTAGTAGCGCCAACGGCATTTTCTCTGTCTCTGCCTTCGGTAACATCGCCGATGAGCAGTACCGAGACCTATCGCTGCGAGCACTTATCGAGCGTCTGCGCTCTACACCTACCGACGCATCCGTTCGCCGATATGTCCTCCAGGGTGGCATTCTGTATCGAAGGAACTTCCTCCCTGACGGCTCTGACCTTCTTCTTGTCGTGCCAAAACAGCTACGACAGACTGTGCTCTTTGAGATGCATGACGCACCCACTTCAGGACATCTTGGGGTAACCCGCACGTACGACCGCGTCCGCCGCCGCTTCTATTGGCCTGGTCTCGCTCGCTCCGTTCGACGCTATGTTGCTGCCTGTGATCCCTGCCAGCGTCGGAAGACACCTCAGGTGCTACCTGCCGGTCATCTCCAGCCGATCACCGTCCCTGTGGAACCGTTCTTTCGTGTTGGATTAGACCTGCTCGGTCCCTTTCCCACGTCATCTTCTGGGAACAAATGGGTAGCCGTCGCGACTGATTACGCCACCCGATACGCTATCACTCGGGCTCTCCCTACCAGCTGCGCCACTGACGTCGCGGACTTTCTCTTGCGTGACATTATCTTGCTTCATGGCGCCCCGCGACAGCTGCTTACTGACCGTGGTCGAAACTTCCTCTCGAAAGTTATCGCTGACATTGTGCGTTCCTGCTCCATTCAACACAAACTGACTACTTCATACCATCCTCAAACCAATGGCCTGACAGAGCGGTTAAACCGTACTCTTACCGATATGCTGGCCAAGTACGTTTCCAAGGACCACCACGACTGGGACATTGCCCTTCCTTACGTAACATTTGCGTACAATTCTTCCCGGCACGACACCGCCGGATTTTCTCCCTTTTATCTACTGTACGGTCGCGAACCTACCTTGCCCCTAGACACGGCACTTCCTCCTGCTGCGGTCTCAACAAGCGAGTATGCGCGCGACGCCATCGCCCTCGCTGACCATGCACGCCAGCTTGCCCGTGCTCGACTGACGGCCTCACAGACCACTCAGCAGTGTCAGTACAACGCCCGCCATCGTGACGTACAGTTTTCACCTGGTGCGCTCGTGCTCCTGTGGTCGCCCTCTCGTCACGTCGGACTTTCAGAGAAGCTCCTTTCGCGATACACAGGGCCCTACCGCGTGCTGCGCCAGGTGACGCCTGTGACTTACGAAATTGCTCCTGTGGCCTCAACCTCGTCCTCTCCTGTGGCATCTAGTGATGTCGTACACGTCAGTAGGCTCAAGGCCTACTACACTGCTTCCGAGTCCGATCTTTAGTCGCTCCGGGACGGCGCTTTTGCAGCCGGGGGTAGTGCTACGGCACAATATGCGCGATCACGAAAGGCCAGCAGTGTGAAGACGACGACGACGATTAGAAGCTAGCGCGGGCTGTTGCCTCTTGGCCAAGCGCAGCGTATTTTCCTTGTAAATATATTTGTACATAGCTTTTCGTCTGCGTCTTCCTACGTAACAATATCACCGTAATCTCGTACTTTCTTCAGACAAGAGCTAGGGGTCTAATCGGGTTCTTCCGCTTTCTGCTCTACCTCCACTCGCTTTATTTCTTATGTTCTTTTTTTTTCCTTATCCAGTATATGTTTTCGGTCAACGTTTGTCGTGCTCGTCTCGTTCTTGGAATGACGCCACGCTCGAGATTATCTCTTTGTTCGAATGAAACAACAACCGTCTGTGTGAATTTGAGCTCATTTGCCGCAGCAAGTACTCTACAGACGCACAAGATGTGCCGTGTAAGACGGGGTAAAAGCCGCGTCAAGGCACCTTGACCATCGCGACGTCTTCGACACAATCGGGCAAATTACACGACTTTATGAAACGGTACACAAAGAATAGTGCTACACAAATAACATAAATGATTCTGTGAAAGTATTAGTGAAGAAACACTTTTAATAGCTTAACACAATATAAAGTATTAATTTTACTTCAGCTCACAGGGAACTCATTTCCAGGAGACAACTGTTGGCTGGTAAGTTTATAACATTGTTGTCAGGAAAGTGTGATGCAACGAAGGCCATACACTATGTATACGAGGAAGGTAATGTTCACAAAGGCATGGAATGGCAGGCAGTTCTGCGGCGGCGATCAAGGACGTCCTATTTCTCTAGCGTATCAGCGTGACCTTCAACTGCCACATTTTAAAAGTAATCTATGTGACGCTAGAGCGCAGATTCATTCGTAGAGCCTTGGGGTTGGAACACGATTCGTTCCGCTGGGACCTCAGCACACGAAGTCTCTCTCCGCTCCGATTTCATGATATTAAACGTGCGTTGCTGTTTTTCGGCCTTGGCAATGGAAACATGTGGCGTATATGGCGAACGTCGACTGCCTTTTCATGTGGAAGTTATGGCTATTTTCACGAGTCTGCGCTACCGAGGACGAAGGAAGGATGTACACAGGGTAGCATAAAAACAACTAAACACAGGATAGTCTAAAAAACGATACCTGCTTTGTACGAAGTCAACTGTTCTTTAAATTGGTCAGTGGCGACAACTTGTAAAATTTGGGCGGAAACAGGCGTCGCGCTCCTCAGTATATAGGCTTACCTAAAAGCGAAAAGCTTTCCTAAGAATTGCCAGCACATCGTGACACCGCTGGTGCGATGAAAGTTTTCATATTCTAAGAAAACATTGACACCATTAGTTTCAGGTTAAATTGTGCACGACGAAAACTAAGCTTGCCGCTTTGGAAGCAGGGACGAGGGACCTTGTAAATCGCATATAAGTGGCAAAGGAACAGAAAACAAAACCTATAGGCTAGTTTGTAAGAACGCTTCGAACATGATGTGAAGTGCCCATTCGATCAGGAACACAAAGGTGTAACTGTGTCATTGCGTTTGTTAGACAATGCCCGTAAGTAAACACTCTGCGGAGACTATAGAAAAGCCGACGTATCTGTTTTTGTTGTTTTTAGGCTAGTGTACTTTGAAGACAGAGCTTTGGTCTGTACGTGTTCTCTGCATATAGCTTTGCTAAAGAAAGAGAAAACAAACGTTGCTTAAGCTCGCAATCCTCCGTAGGCTGTTCACACGGTAGCGGCAGAAGGCGTAACTGTACCAAGCTGGTGTCCTGGTGTCCGACGCAAGCCATTTGCATTGTCTTCAATTGAGCTTTACGCAATTCCGCACCAGGGGCCGAAGGTTAACAAAACAATTCGGAAACGCGCGCGGTCTGCGTGCGTAGCGAATACGAACGCGTGCATGAATACTTTGTTTAGCGCAAAACAACAGACACAAAACAGACGACTGGGCAGGTCTTGTGTCTGTTGTTTTGCGCTAAACACAAAGTATTCATGGATTCGCACCAACTAGCCCGCCAACGCATTGTGCTGAACGAACGCGTGCGACGCGCTCGATTGATTGGCGTCATGGGCGGCGGCCGTAATGTGCCGTGACACTACAGGGGTCGACGGTGTCACGTATACCGTTGTCGCTAAGCCCTTGGCTCTGTGTTTTGCGGACATTTCCCACGTTCTCTAAGCGCCAGCGCTCCGATTGAGCGGTCGAGCGTTTTTCTCTTCCTCCCGTGGAAATGGCCGGCGGTCGCGTCAGCCTCCGAACGAACGCGGCGTGGCCCGCCCAAAATAGACCCGCGCTCCCCGCGCCAAGCAACGCGGCACAACTTCTTGATAGCAGACAGCTGCAGGTCCGCAGCCATGGCACGCACTCCGGACCCCAACCCGCGGCAAGGGGGAACAAACTGTCAAGGTCGCCACGCGATCTGCGGTGTCACAGGCCAGCAGATAGCGTCGAGGCAGCGGAAGACGCCGCGCAAGCCAGCCCAACAGAAGCAGTCTATAGTGCGCATTAGCGCACGCCGCGTGAGAAAACGAAAGCGGTAGCCGCGCGCGATACGCATTTGTGTCGCGTTACTACGATGGACATCTCAACTCTCCCCGGACTACTGGGAGGAAAGACAGTAGATGACGAAAAGAGGGCAGAAAGAGTATACGAGATGAAGAATCAAGTTTATAACGTAAACTTATGTCACGTAAATGCGAATGCGACTTGTATATTTGTATATACAGATATGTATTGTATACATATATTAGTATATATTGTATATGTAGTATGTATTGTATAACTTATGTGTTTGTTTAACGTGCATCTAAGCTGTGGTATACGAGCGTTTTGGATACCGCCCCTATCGGAATGTGGCCGCAGCGGCCGGCAATCGAACCCGGGACGTCGTGCTATAAGCTGCAGTTGGCGCGAGCAAATTTACGAGACTACGTGTACGTGTGCTGCCCATGTGTAAGTAACACTCAGTTTGTCGTGATTGTACCGTCTTCGTCTACTTTGTGCCAAAGTTAGAACGCTGGAACCTCCAGTGCAACCCGATTCGCTTGGTTATACCTTACCTATTTAGGCTCCGTTCACGCGCTTCTCAGCAGCGGTTTTATAACCCAGATAAACGCATGAGAATCTCTGACCAGGAAACGTGCTTACGCCAATGGAAGGCGGGAAGGTCATTTGTAATGTTAGTTCAAAACGCTTTCGTAGGCGTCTTGTTATTCGTCAGTGTGGTCTGGACGACAATCCCCTGCATCTGAAGCGGACCTATACATATCGCAACCTTCGTTGTATAGTGAAGAGTGTCATATATAACAATCGCATTCTGGTGGTTTCCTTCGCATGGGCGTGACAATATCGGCGTTTGATATTACGTGAATTCTGCAACACTGCGGTATCCGGCTGCACTTTAGCGTTCGTGAGTGTACTGTAGGCACTCTCGCACGCACGATGAACGTATATATACAGGGATCCCTTGTAGATATAGGGATTTCAAGTCTGGCGCAAAGCACCCACCCGCCAACACGGTCTGCATAGCAGAGACAGCTCTTCACTAAATAAAGTTGTGACTGCACGACATATTTCTAAGTAACGACGAAATGTTTAGGGCCTCTACATCTACGAGTATCGTACGTGAAAGCTATCCACCGCGACGACACACCAGTACATATCACGGATGAAGCGAAATTAGAGGGTCGCGCTAAACATGTGTTAACGCGATATGGCAGCGCCTATCTCTAAACAAGGAAGTTCGTATTCCGCAACTGCACAACCGCACCTGTCTTGCATGAGCGAGCATGGTAGCTCGTATACGAACGGGAAACCGGGAACATTACATTCTAGCATTGCCAAGGGCTCGGCAAAAGCTTCATTTGTGGAACCTGCAGGCGGGCGATGAGTCAAGTTATCTTGCCGTTCAGAATGTCGTCTCATATTTCTGATAAATCCAAGCACCTGGCGTCGGAAATGCTTGGTGGTACCTAGGAGGTACCTATGGCGGCGCATGATCAGGCTGGTTCAGTGCGCCTGCGGTCTGTACGACACGATGTGTCAGTAGCTGTCGAAATTCCAGCTGCTGTGCCGTCGGCACAGCTGCGCCGTCCCTGTGAACGGAGCACCCCGTTCTGGCACGTATTCTCTCCAAGGTGACCTCGCATTCGCTTGTGGGTGCATCTCTCGCCAACGCGCCGTTGGCGAGGCTGCCGCTGTCTATCCGCGAAAAGCGGCCGCGTCGGCACGTAGGGAACAACAGGGAGGATGAATGTGACGGCGGGATACTGGGCGCTGGAATCGGAAGCAGCCGACAGCCAGACATGTGACACGCCCGTTTGCCCTTTATAGATCGTTCCGGTTTCGGTCGATGGCGCCTATATAAGCGCTGACTCCGGTGGCTAGTACTAGAATCACATCGTTGAGTGATACGGTATAGGCGAGTTGTTAATGAAAGCTAAACTTGGGTACCGTGTTTTCTAGCGGTCTACTTCATTTTCCATCGTAATTGTCATCCATCGCGCCAACTGGCCGAAAACGGTGGTGTGGCGAAGTCTGCGTCAGTGACGAAGGGCGTAAAGAGCCCAAAAAAGAAAAGGAAATACGTCGTCACAAAGTACGGCCGCCGAGCAATAGCAGAGCAAACGCTTGAGAGGTTTATAGCTTTGCGGGAAACGTGATACGCTACCACGATACGTGGTATACGTAGGCTAGGCCAAGTGTGCATCTTCGCCGTTTTGCCGCGGTATAGGCATGCCGAGAGATCAATGTTTTAGCATACCGTCATTGCGTACTGTGCTAAAGCGTATAGTGTTAAATTAATGATGCATTCATTAACTATATAGAGCGTTCCGCATCTTCAGAACACCAAGTAAGAAATCGAACAACTTTCCCGGCTCCGTACGGTCCATTCAGGCGTAGCAGTATTAAAACAAACTGCTAACCTCAATAAAACGATAAAACATTGCTAATATACTTTATCCTAGGCGTGAGATGAGTCTAAGCGATGGCTAATTTCACCATTTGCTGCTTGCTATCAGGAGAAAGAGAAAGTAGCATACGCGAATTCAGATCGAAGCGACCGGTCTCGGTGCTGCCGTGTTGTTGCACACCCACTGTAACCGGTGGTAACCGTCAGCTGAGCAGGACGTCGGGGGATCGAATTACGGCCGCGGCGGCCGCATTCCGATAGGGGACGAAATGCAAAAATGCCCCTGTGCCGTGCATTGGGTGCACGTCGAAGAACCCCAGGTGT
The DNA here is from genome assembly GCF_023375885.2 of Dermacentor andersoni. Classification (NCBI taxonomy): domain Eukaryota; kingdom Metazoa; phylum Arthropoda; class Arachnida; order Ixodida; family Ixodidae; genus Dermacentor; species Dermacentor andersoni. The sequence continues at coordinate 83,629,763 of NC_092815.1, read as the reverse complement.
TCAAAATATTTCCGAAGTCTCCCAATACGGCGTGCCTCACGATCAGACCGTGGTTTTTGGCACGCGAAACCCGGGAGTTTAATGTACTCATACCGCCACAGTGGTCCACGATACGCAACACGCATGCTGCAGAAGGGCTCCCGAATCGCGGGAACGTATCGCGCTAAGCTAAAACCCTGTATTATGACGTGACACGGAATATTTACTGAAAATGCGCTCCCGAAAACCATCAGCTGACCGCTCGCGAGCAACACTGCGCTTGAAAGATGCAATAGAAAGTCCTTGCGGTTTCAACCACGTCATCAAGCGATGAGGACGACAACGCGTACTGTCCAGTGTGTGCAGAGCGGGAGGAGTCTAGCAGGATCGACATATTTCGTTTTTCTTTTTTTTTCTTCTCGAAAAGTTGTTTTCAGCGGTAGCTCCGGTGATGACGTCACAATCAGAGCGCGCGGCTCACTTCGCTTATCTGCGGGTCGATGGTAACACGTGCTCTATACGCCAATTGCCATCGAATTGCAACGCTTGCATTTGAGAATATCAGTTGCCGGCGACAAAAAAGGATATGTAGCTCGCTGACGAAGTCGGCACTGCACTTTTTTAACTAAGCTTGCATTTAAAAAAACAATGCACGCATATGGTTCTGAATAGGGTGTGCTTCTCATATTCCTGTAATGTCCAAATAATCTTCTACATCAAGGAAAATGGGAACAAATTGTTCTTTATTTCTGACCATGAAGAGTACGTTTGCGCAAAAAAAGAATCATGCTATTTGATTTACTGCTTAATTAGTGCATTAATTAACTTTGTGTTGAACTGCTCTCGCAGCTGAAACTTCCCTCCAACATATTAGAAACGCAACTATGAGCTTTTATAGTTAGGTTCCCGCACTTACAACAGCATTTTGAAGCATCGAATTCGGTGCAGCACATGTGGTAAGTTGGGCATTACAAGGCTGTACACCACTGTTGGCACACTCTATAGGCACCATGCATCTACTTGCAAATTCGCACTGCTATTACCGTGTTACTTCACTTTGTATCTTTCATACAACTCTGTAGTATACGGGATGATCATTTTTAAGCATTAAGGAATTTTTAAGGATTAAATGTTGCACATAGCATAATTCTAGTCCTTGAGCTGGATTATTCCGAGAGGCGGACATTACTTGAACGAGAAATCGAAACATATATTCAACTAATGCACAAAAGAAATTCATTGAGTATCTTATGAATTAATTACAGTACAGAACATATTGCAATTTACGAATCGTACCCGGTGATTTTGCAAGGCTTATCCACTCGGAATGAGTTTCCACAATGACGCCAACTTGGAGATATGCGCCATCAAACTGACCGTAAAATGCAATTTATTCCACTAACTTTTTTAACAAACCGCTCTTTTACGTATTGAAGCACAGAAGTAACTGGAACGTCGTTGTATACGGCCCTGCATTTTGGGAAATAATATCTCAACACTGGTGTCATCATGGAAATTTCATTCCAAGTGTAGACGTCTTGCAAGGTCACCGGTTACAATTCTTAAATTCGAATATGTGCTGTAAGTTAATTATTTAGAAGTTAATTAGTGAAATTCGTTAATTTTGTGAGTATGTATTTCGATTTCTCTTGTTAGTAATGTCCGCTTTTTCGAATAATCCAGGTCAAGGACAAGAATTATGTTATCTTTCACAGGCGATTTTTAAACATTCCATAAAAATTTGGAGTGCGCTTAAGCTTCGCCTTTAAGAGTGGAACGCGATAGAATTCAAAGACCCCTTGCTGCTTTTCATGCTTCCCGGCAACTGCTGCTTATGTAACCGTAACGTTTACCGGAAAATGCTGGCTGCTAACGCTGTGCACGAAGGTGAGCTTTCTGGTAGAAACACGGCCTCTTGCCTGGGTCGATCTCCTGTTACTGTTTCGCACTTTTAATATTTCAGTCTGAGAAGAGTTAACAAAAGGATATGCGCTGTCGACGTTTTTTTATTTTTTTTTTCGTTACATTTGTTTGTAGGCTACCGTTCTCGAAATTCCGAGGAATAACTTTGTAAAGAATGAAAGACAAGGCATGAGCAACTTTGGAGGTAGAGAAGTGGTCGGGTATGCGTGGTTAGAAATTTGGTTCCAAAGTCCTTTTGCCGAAGCGACGTCCAACGCCGACGCGGGACGCCGACGCCGACGCAAGATTTTCCGCGACACGGGGTCCTTAACGCTATCGCGTTAAAGCTTAACAATCATCACCCGTACAAGGTGCCGTGTCTTTTTTCTTTCTTCTTCTTTAAGCTGGCTGTTCTTTCTAAGCCAGCATGAATCAATTGGCTTACAAAGCTTCCGCGCTCAAGGCGGTGAGATGAAGTGTTTGTGCAACCGGAAAGCGCGTTTCTGCGACTATGCTTTGCATATTAACGTTAACCATTTGCAGGCGCGCATGCGTGCACTTAAACTGGTGGTGACTGCATCTTTTGGTTAAAGTCTGCTGGTGGTTAGGTAACGTGACCGTCTCTATTGCGCATCACTGCCGTTGTCAAAGTGAATGTAGAGAGAGTAGATTGACAGAGTGCTTCTTTTTATATACTTATGTACCGGTTATGTAAGGTCTACATACTATATATGTTGCCAAAACTTGTAAACGGGCCTATTCTCTTTGGTATATTGAGGCCCGCAGACTTCATAGCGGATCGACTGCAATAGTCTATAGACATCACACAAATTTTGAGGCATTCTATCAAAAGCCTTCGGAGGAACACAGCGGCATATTAACTATAAGCTGTCTAGATAAATTTTTGTATGGGTAAACCCGGCCAGTCACACTCAAGTCAGAGCTGGTGGGATCCAAATTGATGAAGCTGCTATTAAAAAAAAACCGTAAGAGGCACGTACCTTCACTGCAACGTTATCAATTTAACAGTTCGAATATACAAAACTTTGAATATGAATCAAATGGTATTTATGTTTTATCCGATTCGTGTTCGATTCGAGATTTCACTATTCGAAGACGTCGAATATTTATTTGATTCGTATACTGCACAAGAGACAACAACGGTTTTCCCAGTCTACAGGAAGAAAGACCGACGCTAATCGAGACTCGTTGTTGCAAAGGCGATCCAGTCTCTAAACAAACACATAGAGGAGATAACTTATGCACAGTATAATTACCAGCCGTTGCCTGAGCATGTCTCACTTTAGGCAGCCTGCGATTTCGATGTCTCTATTTTGCAAAGCAATTCGTTATTTTACCAATCTCAATATGTTTGGATTCCTTCGAAACAATACGTGATGCTTTAGTATCGCGCTTAGCTTATTCAACGAACACGACACTGTATCATGCGTGTGGTATGTGCTGCTGTCTTCTTTTTTTTCTTTTCATTATCGTCATTGCAACCGTGCACCGGAGGTGATCGTACTTTCCTTTCTTCCTTAATTACAAGGCTCTATGTTGACCGGAAATTCAGTAATTAACTGCACTGCATGTATCAACTAATGTAAAGATTTTTGTTGCCAACCAAACCCCACAAAATTTTTCATCTCAATTTTTTTAAATCGGGAATATTCCGTGTTCAGTTCGATATTCGACGGTCGTTTTTCTTGAATATTCGTATTTGAATGAGTTCGAACCGTGCTCCGGACAGGCCGCCATTGGAATATGAACCTGGCAACGTTTAACGCTAGAACGTTATCTAGTGAGGCGAGTCTACCCGAACAAAAAAAATTATTGAGAAGGCATTGAAATATTGTTGGTCAATGTTGAGTTTTTTATTGAGGAATTATTGATAGTATGTTGGAGAATTGTTGGGTTGAGTGTTGAGCACTCTTGAATATTGGCCACTGAAATCGAATTGAAACACCATTGGGTACCTCAATGTTGAATAATTGTTAAGTTACCATTGAAAGTCCATTGTGCTTAGACAGCCCGTTGTGTTCGTTTTGTTGAATGGTTGTTGAGTTACCATTGATTCTGCGTTGAACTAACGTTGTGGTAGTTCTGTTGACCTGTTGTTGAGTTATTTTGCCACAGCATTGAAAAGCATATTGTTGCACACTTGAGATGCCATTGAGATTTCATAAGTCGCCATTGAAATATGATTGAGGTTTCGTTGGGCTAGTGTATTTTTATTCATATATTGAAATTGCTTCGCTGTTCACACTTGCATGCCCCGGTGCCTGCTCGTAACTTTCCCAAACACAAACAAAATCAAAGGAGAGACTGATCAACTTGAAGTACCTTTATTTACACTAAAGATGCGTGCACGTGAAACATTATTACAGTACATAAGGCACCACTACATCGAGCCTGGAGACATAGGCTAGTACCTACAGCACTCTAGCAGTGTAAATACATCTGAAAAAACCTATACATATGAATCCAATCAAAACGATCACTGTGCTCTTCACTTTCGACTTAAGTTTATGACTAGAAGGCAAAGCGACTCAAAAGCCAGGCCTTAAGCATACCCTTGTAACAACCAACTTTGAACACATGAACACTTGGAGCTGCTTGCATGTGAATACACAAAAGACATCTGAATATGTTACATTGAAATGTTGCGCACACTAACACATCACAGGAAGAGCTACGGCTGACTGTGAGAAGGCAAAATAACCAACTTGAAACAAATGACTTCACGTAAATATATACAACCTTTAGCACACGTCTTTCACCACGATTAAAATTTAATGAAGTACCAAAGTAGACTTGCCTTAGCTTTGTCTTCGAGATATATATATTTTCATGTTGCCCAATTATTTTATAAAATAACATCACTCAACTTAGCTATTATTTGACGAGACATAATTTAGAAAGTTGTCGGGCATGATGAACACCTGAATCGTGTTTCTGACAAGCCAGGATTGCTTTCTTCAGAAATAAACGTGTAAAGCTGTTGTGTAATGAAAGCAGCTTATCTCCCTGGCACAAGTCAAGAACAAACAGTACACCATTTGATTATGTTAATGTGGGGTATAGAAGAGTTCCTTAGTGGCATTTCCTCAATTTAGTGAGCTCATTTTCAGGTAATCTTTCTGGACCTGCACAAAGCTAATTAAAGCACTTTTTGGGGCCTTTTTTCCTATACCCAGCAACTAAGTGCTACCTCAGTCAATAAAGAGATAAGGAAAGGCTAATACCTTGAACGATAAGAGAAAAAATAATTATTTAGCACAGAAAATTGGTAGTAACACATGGCTAACACAATTCCAAACAGCCAAATAAATGGTCACCTGCACTTTCAGTATCAAGCACCCCAGAAATAGTCATAAAGTATGAGAAAAGGTTCCAATGACTCGACAGCCAGATTGCTGAGACAGTGAAAAACGCCAATAAATGCATGTAAGAAACACCAATTAGCTCAATTTCGCAGATAAAATGTTATTAAAATAGCACCAGAATTTTGCTGCATAAAATACAAAGGTTGCATAAAAATTGGGACAAAGCAGTAACTGAAAGACAGAGGGAGCTACAGCACCCATGTTGAAAAAGATTACAAGGAAAATGATATATATTGTCAAAGATTGATGGTGAGGTAATCGCACTCTCCGAACCGGAGGGGATGGGGCGACAACAAACCCACCCCGCGTGCGTTTATTGAGGGTTCGACTGCTGACCGGCGATAAGGTCCACGCCTGATCGACCGTGAACCAGAGGCATGAGACGGGAGGCGACGTCGTACGCACACATTCAATTTAATAAAATAAAATCATGGGCAAAACATAATAAAAGAAAAAGAACATACAAATTACAAGCCGTGGGGCCTAGTTCGCGGAAGGCGTGCGGGTCACACAGCACACGCCCTGACGCCACTCGCGCGACACTAAGCCCACCACGTGGGAGCTCCTAACACTCGCGAATAAACAAAAAATACGCGACAAAAATGAAAAATACACGCGAAAATAAATGCGACAAACACTACACTAACAGAGCATACAATAATTAACACGCGATGGATAAATAAATGAAAGATTAAACGCGATTAAAAAAAAAGAGTCCGGCGGAAAGTTCTGAGAGCGGGCTGGAACACGAGGCTTAACTGTGGCGTGCTTGCCGAGATCCCGTTCTGAAGAGCGTCGGGCTGCTGCTACCTCGCTGCCGAAGATCCTGACGGACTTGCACCGTCTGTCGGTCGAACGGCGAAGACTTCGGCCTGGAGGTTTCAGCCTGCCGACCACATCTTCAGCTGTCTCCCGGTGCACGACCACCCTGCTCCGTCTTCCAAGCCACTCTGCCGGCTCGCCGAGCCGCCTCGTCCCTCCGTCGCGCTCAGGCGACCCACGTGATCAACCCGTCGGGCGGGTTCAGGGACAATGGGGAGCGCTCTCCCTCATCGCCGTGCAAGCAGCGTTGCGGCTGCGGTGGCAATGTCGGCCCACTCGAGAGGGGCGCGGGCATGCAACTCTGTGACATATATGCATATTTAAGTTTACAATTTTCGCTCCAACATATAGAAAAAGAACGCATGCACTTAAGCATAAAAAGGTTCATGTGCCTGGAGAATGCAGCGCAGTACAAAGAAGCGTCATGAGAACCGAAAAGTAGATCTTACTACGAATGCTTGCAACCTACAATCAGGCATGTGCCATGTCATGCCTTGAATGGATGAAATTCATAAATCTTACACACAAAGGAAGTTACCATCACTCTTATTGGCTTCCTCAGGGGACTCCTTGAAATTGAACTAGAAAAATGTACTCAGTGTCAAAAACATTGAGAAGATAAGACCCTATAGCGTTCTTCCTGAAATAAACAGCGCAAATAACTTCATGTATCAATTCTATGGACACTTCGCCAATTCGGTGTACATTTATATTTCACAACCACCCAAACAGAGACGAGAAGAATGAATTAAGGTAGGAACACACATGAACGCTGACTCAAGTAGAAGTTTATTCGTGAAGACGAAGATTTTAAACACACTGGCCAACTTCACAAAGAAAAAGCCATGGATGCGCAGCATACACAGCCCGGCACAACAAAAAAGGACCTAAATACGTCCTGTAGAATAAACATGTGCGTCAAAAACTAACAAAAACATGAAAACTGAAAGGTTTCTCCTGTAAGTGATATTAACGAGAAGTACTGCAGCAACTCTTTCCCACTAATGGTCACAGAAATCTTGCTTATGAATATTTCTTCGTGATAAATAAATAATGCTTCCATAAGTCCTCTTGTGTTCTGGTCTTTGTGATGAAACAATCGTTCTTTCTGCTCTATACCGCAACACCAGAGGAGTTCCAGAAGCAATATTTATTGATCACAAACGAAACAATTGCATAACCAAGTTATCTGTTGCCCTTAGTGGGAAAAAGTTGTTCTCAAAAGAGTATTTCCCGTTGGGTAGTATCACTTATCGGACAGATCTTTCGCTTTTTCAATAGATTTGACCGATAGTTCTCGTTTTTCACGCACGTTTATTCTACATGACATGGCTTCATATTTTTTTCTTGTCGCACGTGGCTGTTTCTGCCACGCATGCACGGATTTTTACCTTTGCCAAGTTGACCAGTGTGTTTAATACCTTTGTCATCAAAAGCAAACTTTTAGTAGAGCTTGCGCTCGTGTGTGCTCCTACCTATTTCGTCGTCCGCCTCTGTTCGTGCTGCTGTTTACAGTACCCACGTATCACTTGGTTAGGCTGGTAAACATTCTCACAAACAAAAGTAAATGCCTCCCCTCAAAAGGTAGCCCATCCTTTACTACTAAACGCCAGAGCAAATCGAAAGCCTTCACAGCGTCCATGCGGCAGCTAGTACACCACAGCGCAACACAAAAGATAGTTGAAAATCCCACTTGATGGAGAGTGGCAACACAGATGCGAGCTTGCTAGTGAATCAGCCACATATCAACGGGTGTCTCTTGCACGACGCCAAGGTGCTTTTGGCGTAGAACACTTTAGCATCTGGGAATTTACTGCATACGTAACCTGTGAGAAGGGAATGTGGACAGAAAATGATATCGCGCGGATTAAGAATCTGCCACACACTGCACATAACTACGCACGAAATAGAACTACACACTATACTGGCAAGTAAAAATTTGCGACTCTTTACGAGTGCCGTCGAGAAAAGGAAGGAATGGGTTGCTACGGTAAATGTTAGCTAAAACACGCACAGCGATGTTTCACAGTGGGGAAAATATTCCCGGCTCTCTCGCAGAACCAAAGACCACGCGACAGTGCATAGCCCATACCAAACAGATATCGAATCTTTGGGCAGAAGTCCAGTAGAAGGAATGACCTAAACATACGCCGAGAGCGATGCGAGCGTGAGCGTGCCTGTACGAGTGAGAACATGTACCGCTTCTTTGAAGCTAGCCGCTCCGGCGTGGCTCCGATCATCCCGCGCGATTTGTGTGCAGAACGTCGCGTACACGCCCTTGCGTGTTTTGCGCGGTAGCGTCCGCGCAGTGAGCTAGCTTCATGCACGCGTCATTCTTCACCGCGCAAACGGTGCTCGAGTGCGACGCTTAGCTCGAGGCGACAACGCGCCGATTGGCGCTCCTTTCGCTTCTGGAAACAACGCACATTCGGATCGGTCCAACTCAAAGAGGCAGCAGAGAACGGTGGCATGTTTCGGTTATCGCTTATTAATATTGTACAGTACGCCTCCAACGGCAACCCGCCGCGCTAGATAAAGATGCTTACTGCGGTAGTTTTGGCGGTGATAGACGATAAGGTGAGCCCGTCGGCGGCTCTGTTCTTTGACCACGTCACCACACCTCCGTTCATTTGCGCTGTGTATCCGTGTACAGTCACCGCACGGAAGCTGTGACTAATCGGTTGGCCGTTCTCCGCAAATCCCAGAGAGGCGAAATATATTTCGCGGTGCGCCGCATCATTAGCCGCAACCTAAATCGAGGCGCGCTAACCGCTACGGCACAAAAGGTGATCACACTAACCGTATGGTATACGATGAGCCACTACGGAAAAAAAAAATAATTCTGATGTTCCACGTGCCAAACCAACGATCTGATTATGAGGCACGTCGTAGTTGGGGACTCCGTATTAATTTTGACTTCCTGGAAATTTTTACGTGCATACAATGCACAATGCACGAGCGTTTTTGCATTCCGCTCCTTTGGAATGCGGCCGCTGCAGGGATCGTATCCACGACCTCGAGCCCCAAATTGCCACGGAGGCCGCCATAGTTACGAAATGCGTAAGCGTGAAGTGCAACACTGCCTTCCGGTACGAGTGTGGTACTACAAGCGTAGCACAGCTGCACACCTGCTGCACGATTATTTGTCGCGGTTCTCCTAAACTCGTAGTGCCTGCCTAAATACCTTGAAAGGCAGCGCGCCTCTCACGTAACGGAACGCGATAACAAGCGCTTAGACGGCATACGTGAGCCCCCATGAAAGATGACGTGGCCACTGTAGAAAATTATCACTGCGCAGAGAAGCCGATCCTTATGTTCCAATTGTGTTCTCTCATACAAATGAAGGAAACGTTATTAGACAGGAACAAATGAAGCAATGCAATTTTACGCACATGGGGCGCCGCTGCCTCTTCGCCTACCATTGTTTCAAACGAAGTGACGGCGGCAGCGAGAGTTAGTATCGCGCGCATTTGCTCCGGGGCATGCGGTTTGCTTCAAGAAAGTGAACGGTGTGCTTAACATGTCACGCTCGTCAATGTCAAAATAGAAAAGAAGGCTACGTGCCCAAGGAAACGAGATTACTTACCTATCTTCAGAAGTGCGGCTGCGACTGTTTCGGGGTGCCTTCTCTCCAAGAGGCATCATGGCCTCTGCCGCGCAACTCATCAAAACCGTCAGGCTCGCACATCAATAGAAGACTAGTTGTTGGGTGAGCCAACCACTTCACCGGATAAACGTCCCACTTATCGTCGTTAAAGCATTTCACTAAAATGTGCGTCATGATGTCCGAAAAGAAAATATTTTCATCAAGAAGCACGAGGCGTGAACCACCGCACAACTGCAACCGAATAACTGAGTCCGAGAGCCGTTCACAGCTTCACATGGCTTCACTATCGTATTCAGTTATAAAAACCTTTCAAACACAAAATAACGGCACTTAAGAACCACTAATTGATTAGCAATAATTTTTCATCAACTAACCTTCATAAATTTTTAAGAACTACCTAATTTATAGCGTAAACAATAAATACTACGACCAAAAAATGCGACTACGAAACTAGCGGTAACCATGTCTACTGTTGCATAAGTGTGCGCAAAACGAAGCTCGGTTGCGCCCGTTTGCGCGCACACATACACACCCGAACCTATCTTAACGTTTGTCGCGCCACCTAGAAATAACCATTACTACTAGTTTTGCTATTTTTACAAAACTAAAACTTCTAAAATAGTTTGCAGCATCTTTGCAGATGACGAGGTGACAAGTAAGGTACAATAAGGGTCCGTTACCTGTATTTCTTTCATTTCCCTGTGGTGTTCTTAACTGAACATACGAGACCTGCAGGCTTGGAACATGAGAAGACGACAGTTCGGCGAGGCTCAAATAAATCGCGTGCTTCTCGCAAGGCGAGTAACGGGAGCAGCCGCAGATACAGCGATTAGCTGTGATACTGTTGCGGCTGTTGCTGAATCTGAAGCTCTTTGAAGTCAATGGTTATAGCGGCTGCGCGCTGCGATCTCAAAGCGCGTTCATTCTTTGATCTCTAGTACCAAGGACATTGGACAAAAAACTATATTTGCTTTACGGACAGAGGGTACGTCGCAGGAAATTCGAAGACCTCACCGTGTATATTTGTAGCGTGTGCGCGCTTGCATCCTACGGTTCCCACAGTGCGTCCGATGCTCGAAGGTAGCGTCGTCGCCTGTCGGCACCTGTCTTATCGCCGGCCGCGCTGCCGCCGTGTCTACTTTTGGGGAACTCCACATGCGCGTAGTCACCGTGTTTGCAAGTGAATTTCGCATTCTTCTGCTCCCCGAAACGTGCTCATTTCGGATCGTACCAATGGTTATGTCATCTAGTGTATGTTAATACAACGATGGCATTTGTACACCGGCGAAGAAATAAATCGTTATGAACTTGGGCGGTCATGAATCTAGTCTAACGTTGCAGTTTTTACGTAGCGAAAATGGCTACGAAAGTGGGGCGGTCCCGGAGATAGGCGCTTCAAAGCGCCAGCTGTAGCGACAGCACCAGGAAGTGGCACGCGGCGCACACGCCAAGCATTTCAGAGCTTACTAGCTTTCGAATGAGAGGATTATGCGCGCGCTCGTGGCTTAAAGTATAAACCCCATGCAAGCGATCTTGCACGCGACAGCGACAAGCGACGCGATGGAGATGGCTGTCGCGTTCGCTCGTCGCCTACAAGTTGCACCCCATGCGAGCGATGACTTCGAGCGACGTCTTCCCAGTGTTGCCGGTATGAGGGCAGCAATATAGGCGCCGAAACTAGCGTGACGCGTGCTTTATTAACTTAAGTTGATGTATTTTACTGTAAAAAACAGCATAACTATTCCTGAAAGTCTTGCAGTAGGTTCTTATCCTTGCAGGTATAAAAATTCAATCGTTTGCTCGTTCCGTGCGACAATCGGAAGTACTGGAGTTATGTACATCCAGTTCCGGCTTTGCGCTATTGGCTAGTCGCTCATAGCACTTCCGGGCGACGAGCGATGAATTCTAGATTTGCAAAACCGAGCGATCGCGCGACAAGACCGAGCGATCTGTTCAAGCGACGGCCCGATCCGTCGCGCGAACCCGTCGCTCGTCGCTGTCGCGCACAAAATCGCGCTAAAGTATAAACCCCATGCAAGCGATCTTGCACGCGACAGCGACAAGCGACGCGATGGAGATGGCTGTCGCGTTCGCTCGTCGCCTACAAGTTGCACCCCATGCGAGCGATGACTTCGAGCGACGTCTCCCCAGTGTTGCCGGTATGAGGGCAGCAATATAGGCGCCGAAACTAGCGTGACGCGTGCTTTATTAACTTAAGTTGATGTATTTTACAGTAAAAAGCAGCATAAAAAATTTCTGAAAGTCTTCCACTAGGTTTTTATCCTTGCACCTATAAAAATTCAATCGTTTGCTCGTTCCGTGCGACAATCGGAAGTACTAGAGTTATGTACATCCAGTTCCGGCTTTGCGCTATTGGCTAGTCGCTCATAGCACTTCCGGGCGACGAGCGACGAATTCTAGATTTGCAAAACCGAGCGATCGCGCGACAAGACCGAGCGATCTGTTCAAGCGACGGCCCGATCCGTCGCGCGAACCCGTCGCTCGTCGCTGTCGCGCACAAAATCGCGCCAATGGGGTTTAGCCTTAATGGGGTTTAGCCTTAATGGTTAGAGTACCGGGCTCGACTGCCGACGTTCGATTACACCTCATCGGTCACACATAATTTTCTATTAATGAAAGCGAGGCGAAAGAAGAACCTACCTGCCGCAAAGTGACAGGAATTAGGTCGGAACGCATCGCAAAACATGTTTGGAATGTCTTCATATGCGATTTCTAATTATTGTATACTGGACTCAACTGCTACACAACAAAAGAACAACTAGAAAAATCAACACAAATTACCCAATAAATTGTTTATTGAGAACACTCAATGGTAATATTGTTGTGCAAGGATTGAGTGAACTCAATTGCTCTTGAAAATTTGTTGAAGTCCGTTGTTTCAACAATTCCCCAACAATATATCAATGGTTAATCAACACTCATTTTTGTACGGGTAGCAGTGCTATTGGAGGAAGTAGAGGGCTGTAAATGGGATATAATAGGGCTCAGTGAAGTTAGGAGGCCAAAAGAAGCATATACAGTGCTAAAAAGCGGGCACGTCCTGTGCTACCGGGGCTTAGCTGAGAGACGAGAACTAGGAGTCGGATTCCTGATTAATAATAACATAGCTGGAAACATACAGGAATTCTATAGCATTAACGAGAGGGTGGCATGTCTTGTTGTGAAACTTAATAAGAGGTACAACATGAAGGTTGTACAGGTCTACGCCCCTACATCTAGTCATGATGACCAGGAAGTCGAAAGCTTCTATGAAGACGTGGAATCGGCGATGGGAAAAGTCAAAACAAAATACAGTATACTTATGGGCGATTTCAATGCCAGGGTAGGCAAGAAGCAGGCCGGAGACAAGTCAGTGGGGGAATATGGCATAGGCTCTAGGAATAGCAGAGGAGAGTTATTAGTAGAGTTTGCAGAACAGAATAATATGCGGATAATGAATACCTTTTTCCGCAAGCGGGTTAGCCGAAAGTGGACGTGGAGGAGCCCGAATGGTGAGACTAGAAATGAAATCGACTTCATACTCTGCGCGAACCCTGGCATCATACAAAATGTAGACGTGCTCGGCAAGGTGCGCTGCAGTGACCATAGGATGGTAAGAACTCGAATTAGCCTTGACTTCAGGAGGGAACGGAAGAAACTGGTACATAAGAAGCCAATCAATGAGTTAGCGGTAAGAGGGAAACTAGAGGAATTCCGGATCAAGCTACAGAACAGGTATTCGGCTTTAACCCAGGAAGAGGACCATAGTGTTGAAGCAATGAACGACAATCTTATGGACATCATTAAGGAGCGCGCAATAGAAGTCGGTGGTAACGCCGTTAAACAGGAAACCAGTAAGCTATCGCAGGAGGCGAAAGATCTGATCAAGAAACGCCAATGTATGAAAACCTCTAACCCTACAGATAGAATAGAGCTGGCAGAACTTTCTAAGTTAATCAACAAGCGTAAGACAGCGGACATAAGGAACTATAATATGGATAGAATTGAACAGGCTCTCAGGAACGGAGGAAGCCTAAAAGCAGTGAAGAAGAAACTAGGAATAGGCAAGAATCAGATGTGTGCGTTAAGAGACAAAGCCGGCAATATCGTTACTAATATGGATGAGATAGTTCAAGTGGCTGAAGAGTTTTATAGAGATTTATACAGTACCAGTAACACCCACGACGATAAGGTGAGAGAGAATAGGCTAGAGGAACTTGAAATCCCACAAGTAACACCGGAAGAGGTAAAGAACGCCTTGGGAGCTATGCGAAGGGGGAAGGCATCTGGGCAGGATCTGGTAACAGCAGATTTGTTGAAGGATGGTGGGAACACTGCCCTAGAAAGACTGGCCGCCCTATATACACAATGCCTCATGACCTCAAACGTACCGGAATCTTGGAAGAACGCTAACATAATCCTAATCCATAAGAAGGGGGACACCAAAGACTTGAAAAATTATAGACCGATCACCTTACTATCCGTTGCCTACAAAGTATTTACTAAGGTAATCGCAAATAGAATCAGGAATACCTTAGACTTCTTTCAACCAAAGGACCAGGCAGGATTCCGTAAAGGCTACTCAACAATAGACCATATTCACACTATCAATCAGGTGATAGAGAAATGTGCGGAATATAACCAACCCTTAGATATAGCCTTCATTGATTACGAAAAAGCATTTGATTCAGTCGAAACCTCAGCAGTCATGAAGGCACTACGGAATCAGGGTGTAGATGAGCCATATGTAAAGATACTGGAAGATATCTATAGCGGTTCCACAGCCACCGTAATCCTCCACGAAGAAAGCAACAAAATCCCAATAAAGAAAGGCGTCAGACAGGGAGATACGATATCTCCAATGCTATTCACAGCATGTTTACAGGGGGTATTCAGAGACCTGGAGTGGGAAGAATTGGGGATAAAAGTTGATGGAGAATACCTTAGCAACTTGCGTTTCGCTGATGATATTGCCTTGCTTAGTAACTCAGGAGACCAATTGAAATGCATGCTCAATGACCTGGAGAGGCAAACAGAGGGGTGGGTCTGAAAATTAATCTGCAGAAAACTAAAGTAATGTTTAACAGTCTCGGAAGAGAACAGCAGTTTACGATAGGTAGCGAGGCACTGGAAGTGGTAAGGGAATACATCTACTTAGGGCAGGTAGTGACCACGGACCCGGATCATGAGACTGAAATAACCAGAAGAATAAGAATGGGCTGGGGTGCGTTTGGCAGGCATTCTCAAATCATGAACAGCAAGTTGCCACTATCCCTCAAGAGGAAAGTGTATAACAGCTGTGTCTTACCAGTACTCACCTACGGGGCAGAAACCTGGAGGCTTACGAAAAGGGTTCTGCTGAAATTGAGGACGACGCAACGAGCTATGGAAAGAAGAATGATAGGTGTAACGTTAAGGGATAAGAAAAGAGTAGATTGGGTGAGGGAACAAACGCGGGTAAATGACATCTTAGTTGAAATCAAGAAAAAGAAATGGGCATGGGCCGGACATGTAATGAGGAGGGAAGATAACCGATGGTCATTAAGGGTTACGGACTGGATTCCAAGGGAAGGGAAGCGTAGTAGGGGGAGGCAGAAAGTTAGGTGGGCGGATGAGATTAAGAAGTTTGCAGGGACAACACGGCCACAATTAGTACATGACCGGGGTAGCTGGAGAAGTATGGGAGAGGCCTTTGCCCTGCAGTGGGCGTAACTAGGCTGATGATGATGATGATGATGATGATGATGAAAATTTCGCCTCGCTAACATCCCTAGTTGTCATGTTTCCATTCCGTAACGGCACCAAGAAACTGGGACAGCAAGTTTCGTCCACGCTGTTATGATTATGCTCTCGATAATATTACGTATCTGCACCGCATGCGCGAAGTCTAAGCCGTGCTTATACCGTTAGGATCCATTTGATGTACTCTAACTAAAGATTTTTTTAAAATTTTGTTTGTTTTCTTTAGTTACGAGGTAGGAACAGTGGCAATAAACTGCAACATTGAGCAGCTTTATATGAGGAAGCTGCCGCAGGATGTTGTTATGAACCACAATTTTTTTTAGTTTTAACGGATGTGTATTAAAGCAAAAATAAAACGGGTAATGTGCTTTTCACGGCACCTAAAGGCTGTAGAAATGATCAAATGAACAACACTTGCAAGCTTCTGCAGAGCTTGCACGTTTCTAGGTTCTATGAACAGGTGGCAACGTCAGATCTCGTTGTATATCTAAAGAAAAAGAAAATCGTCACAATTTTAAAAACCGTTTCCTTTCACTGGGTACAGCATGCAAGAAAAGCGGACTATAAGAGAATGGCTAGTGCAATATGACATGTTTATGATTTGATTCATTCGATGTATTTTACATTGATACCGTTCATGGAATTTTGATTGATTGGTATAAATCATAATTATGTTTATCTCCTCTTATAGCAGTCGGGATTGACTGTACCATGAATGAAATATCACTGCTGCCACAAATGCAACCTGCGTGTGCTATTAAAAAAAAAAAACTCCCTGACGACGGGAGCCGGTATACGTACAAGCGAGACGCCTTCTGAACTGGCGCAGCAGACGGCAGCTCATGATTCCACTACGATGCGCCGTTTTTAAAGACAAAACTGAACATTTAATCTTCGAGTTCACTGTTCTGCCGCTAGAATTATCACCATCGACTGTTTCCATTCACCTCCGTATACGCGGCTATATACACAAGTATGCAGGCGCACAACTATATATGGTAACGGTGGTTATGGTAACAGTTATCGCTAACGGTCTGCTAGAATGCTCGTATGCGTACAAGTTATGCGTTTGCATTCGAACATTCCCCAAAGGGTCGCTTAGGAAGACTCGTCAGGCGTTCATGATTTAACTTTTCTGTTTTTGTGATTCTCCGCCAACCAATATCCGAAGTTGCCATTGTATATATATATATATATATATATATATATATATATATAGAGAGAGAGAGAGAGAGAGAGAGAGAGTTGTTAGAGGGACATGCACTGTTGGCTCGCGGCAACGCCAAGTGCTACGATACGCAGCTGCTGCATCGTTCCACGTGCAAGTGAAATGAGCGATGTTGTTTTGACGTCGCGAGACAAACGATAGCAAAGCAGCGCTGTCTCCGCTGTGAAATTCTGAACCGATTCAACCAGCGGAAGCGTATACACCTACCGAACGATTATTATTATTTTATTTTGCGCATTGTGTTGGGGATATTTCCACTGTAACCGGGAACTCCGCGACTTCCGGCGCTCGATCTATCGTTTCCTACTTTTTCTTCCCCAAGTCTTTATTTTTCCTGTTAGCGCAACAGTGTATTCATTAGGCTTCATCAACGCCACTGCTTGAAGTTGCTTACCCCGGACGCCCGGAGAAAGACTGAAAAATATTCGCTGATCATCGCACGTGCATGCGCGCACAATTCGATACGTCGACGTTTCGTCCACGCTGACGCATACCTCGTGCGCAGCTGCTGAATTACCTAAGAATGCCAAATTTATGAAACGCGTGATCGAGACGGTATTGACGTTAGTCAGGTCCGTGCACGTAATTTATAATTAAATAAAGAAAAAAGTGTGTAAAGTTATATATCAGCAGTTTGTTTCTTTTCGAGGTACTGAAATGGAGGGATACAGCATAACTTTTTCTGAAAGTAGAGATAAAATGTACTTTAGCTTATGTAAGATACCAGTATACATAACATCCAGCTTTGCGGATTTCTTTAGGAAATTGGATTCCGGTGAATTCCCGTTCTTCCGAAACACAGAAGGCGACAGTCTCTTCAAAAATGTCTGGGATTGTTGGCTGATATTCATGAGACGATGAACACAAGATTTTTTTTAGCTTTTAAATAAAATTTTAATTTGGAAAGAATGTGCGTTATGTAAAACACGGCGAACATGTTATGTAAGTACGTAAGTGCATAACAAGAACGTGTGCTTATGTAAATGGTACATCGATGCATTTCGACACAGAAATCGAGGACGTGTTTCTCGAAACTGGTGATAAGCACCGGATTTCAGATAAGTGGATATGACGTCGTTACTTCTCTTGGCGTGCTTTACAAAGTTAATTAGTGAAATTCGGTCAATTTGCTTACGTCATAACCACGACTTGTTACGCAAGTTTATATATCTGCCTGTTCAAGCAATTCAGCTAATGTGACGGAATTGCGCTGCATGCCACAGAAAATTTCTAAGAATTAAAAAACAGATCACACGACGTATAGGAAGCGTTGCAGCCCACGGCATCGCGGTTCATTCTCGTGCCTTCATAATCTTGATAACTGCAAATCACAAAAAGCAGCACAACAGCAACCAGAACTCGTTCGTGCGAGTTTTTAATAGAGACAAAACAAAAACCTACACATATGTTGTGGCGTATGTTTGTGTTCTCTGTCCCGTCTGTCATCGTTCGCGCTGTTACAACACACAAAAAAATAATAATAAAAGAAATGCAAAAAGGCCACGTCGCGTCACACCTGCCGTTGAATATTGGACCTTGTCGTGCCGTAACGTCCACCAGCGTACGGTTACCAGAGCCTGTTTTCAAACATGTTTCATAGGAAAGTGAAACTCGCCTGCTTCTGCAAAGTTGTACCGAAAGTTGAAACAGGAGGCTGAACTTATTGTGACTGCCGTAGGAGCGACGTCGAATGTCCTGGTGCCCACGGGAACGATGACTTCATCGCAGCTGTGGTTACCGTCTGCAATACTTGTGCGAGTGCAACCGGCACTATATCGCACACGACGTTGTCGTCGGAAATGGCCGAGATAACTGAGGATATGCAATAGCCATTGAATCAACACCTCCTGATTAACAAAAAAAAAAAAGAACAAAACTTGCGCGCATTAAGCATGACGTCAGCGTATAGGCCGAGACCCATGGGCACGTTTCATCAGGAGGTGCTACCACGCTTAGAAATATTTTTTAATCCGCTGAACTGGAGGCAATAAATGTAGTTGCATTGTCAATATCAATGCAAGCATCACTCAAAGCCATGGTCTCGCTCATCCCTTTCTTTCAGAATAAAAGAACGAAGACAAAATTGAAGAAGGCGACAGCCTAATGATAGCTTCAACGGGAATGCGTTGGCTTTTCAATATAGATAATATCAAAGTCACAGCCATGCAGTGCTTCTGCTAAATCTGGAAGGCGCCGGTTGGAGGCGGCGTAATTTAAATATCGTTGCTCTAGAACACTTCGACTTGCCCTCGTAAAGGCCGCAACTCCTGTGTTTCTGCATAGTCAATTGATGGGTGACATTTACCTCACCGGCTTGCTTAAAACAGTAACAATTGAAAAAAACAATGATCTTACGTTAACGGAGGACGCGTCCTTTTCTGGCCTCACATTCGCACGCAAGAGACCTATTATGCAGTTAACCACTTCGGCGCGACGTCAAGTTATTTGGGGGCCACCCGCCTCTTAACGGCCGCTAACTGGCGATAATGGCCGAGCTGACCCGAATGCTCGCGAAGACGGGACGCATCTGCGCGACCCGCAGTTACGAGACTTCCGGCACTCCCAGTCTCCTCCTCTCTCTCCATCTGTCAAATGAAACGTGACCGGGACGCGCCGTTAACTTTAACGTACGATTGGTGCCGGGGCGGGCCAATCGTCCTGACCTCGCACGCGTCACACGTAATGTTGCGGGCCACTGGACGTCCCCCAGTAACACGGTTCGCTGTCACGGATTAAAAGCAGACGAAACGTGCCGACCCGCACGTACGCAGAAGGCAAATGAGAGCAGCACTGCCCAGTTATGCGGCGCCGTGAAACGGACGTCAGCAGACGACGATGATCGCTGGCACGGTTGTGCGGGTACACACTGTTCAAGTGCAAGTCGCAGCATGCACGCACTCGAGTTCAAGCGCCCCCTGCTGTGGCACGAGCGAGTTTTTTTTTTTTTTTTTTTTAGTGATAAGCGCACGGTTTTCAATCAATCAGTCAATCATTCAATCAATCATTCCGCTTGGAAAGAGTAAATGTATAACAAAAGAGAACAATAATTCAAGAGTAGAGCACTGAAACACTGCAACGTTACGAGGCAAGGAAGGCAACTTGCCCAGCTTTCCAGGAGCTTTTGTGAATCAAAGCCCGCAATTGAAAGGAAGTTCTTAGCAAGAACTATTCTTAAGAACAGCGGCCAGGCCCAATCGTCATATTGAACAAGTCATTAGTGAAAGTGACCGGCCAACGACAGACCGCTCTTAAAAGGAAAAAGTTTTATCAGTTCGGCCTCACAGCGTAATGGATTGAACAAAAGTCATTCATTCATTCATTCATTCATTCATGAGATTCGTCCCAAAGCGGAAAGTTCCGGAATAATTTTGACCACCAGGTGTTCTGTAACGTGCACCTAAGTACATGAGCGTTTTTCGGACAATCCCTCCATCGAAATACGGCCGCCTCGGTCAGGAGTCAAACGCGCAACCTCGATCTCACCAGCATAGCCTCACAGTCACTGAAGCACCGCGATTATTCGGAGAAAAGAGACGGTATTGGCCCTAAACTAACGCAGTCAGAAGCATTTTCATGTGGACAACGTGTCGGGTGAGCGCAGCACAGCTGCGCCCTGTTCACGGAGATGTGCCTGTGACACATAAGAACTGCGCCATTTTTTTCTTTCTTTTTTTAGCAATGGAAGCATAGGAGCACGCAACGACGTAAGGGAACGGGAAATGATCGGCGCTGCAGAGAAACCGCGGAAGCTTAGCAGAAATTACAAGTGCTATCATGAGCAATATGAAAGGGAACACAGGAACGCGTGGCAAACAGCCTCGAAACAGACTCGGGGTGATACGCGGATGGCGCTGTGAAAAACAAAGGGGGGAAGGAGGGCGCTCTTCCACTAACTGTTGGCACTCCCACTACGCTGGCATTTCTACAAAGCAGCAGCTCACGTCATGGATCATCCGACAGCCGATAAGACGGTAATCGTCGCCAGTGACTTACACCGATTCACTTTCTTTTCTTTCTTTTCTCTTTTTTTTCTTCGTGCAACCGCTTGATGGTACCAATGGTACTCCGAGAGCAAGTTTGCCCTATATTTCAAACCTATTCTTTATTTGAATCGACGCACCTGGTTGTCAGGGGCACCTCGAACAGCGGCGACGCTCAAGCCAATGACTACAGAGGAATAGAATAAAGAAAACAAATTAAAAAGAACATTGATAAACTGTCTCGCGTGCGACTTTGTTGCACGAAGTTCGTTCAGAAAATTTCACGTCGCACACTGCAGTGGCCCACGCAGAGCAGTCAACTCTGATTTTGTAGCCTCAAGATGCCTCGAGTGCCTCTTAACGAGCGGGAAGATATAATAGAAATGTCTAAAAGAGGTTATACGCAGCGCAATATTGCTCTCGTGACAGGCCGCCCGTTGAAAACGGTCAACCGGATTATCCAGGCTTACTGAGACGAAGGACGCATAAACGATGCGCCGCACCGCAGACGACCCCGGTCAACAACGAACGACCAAGACCTTTGCATCGTGGCTGCCGTCAGCGACAAACCATTTCAAAGTGCAAAGGACGTTCGAGGTGCTCTTGGATTGGACAACTTGAGCGACAGCACGGTACGACGAAGGCTTAGAGAAGTAGGACTGCGAAGTCGCATCGCCGCACAGAAACCTCTGCTTACCGCAGCCAACAAAGAAGCTCGCCTGAGGTTCGCTACTGAACACCGCAGCTGGAGCGAGAGTGAGTGGAAGTATGTAGTTTTCTCTGATGATTCCACGTTCTCGAGCCGCTGGGACCAACGAAAGAGAGTGTGGCGGATCGAAAACACACGCTTTAGTCCGCAGAATATCCAGGAGGTGGCCGCCAGCGGACGCGTGTCTGTGAACGTCTAGGGGGCGATTTCCCACGAATACTTAGGCTCACTGGCGAGAATTGATGGGAGGTTCCCCAGTGCCGCGTATTGCACTCTGCTCGAGCGCCAGATGATTCCCTATGTGTTGAACGGGCCGCACCCGGATGGGTGTTATTTTTTCCAGCAGGACTTGTCTCCCGTTCACACATCGAAGGACGTGGCGCGCCTTTTGGAAGAGCGAGGGGTAATGCAACTTCAGTGGTACGCGAAGGGTGCCGACATGAACATTATAGAGCACGTTTGAGGCCGTATGAAAGTGAACCTTTCGAAGAGCTCACTAGAATTGGCGAACTCCGACCATCTATGGGAAGCAATAGAACATGAGTGGAAGCGCCTTCAGCGTGATACCGCATTCATCGAGGCTCTCTACGCGTCTCTGCCCCAAAGAATGGAGGCCGTCGTTCAAGTCGACGGTGGCATGACGCGTTATTAGGCCTCCAACGAACAAAACAAAGGACAAGGATAAGCTGCGATGACGTTATTGCCTTATTTCATTTGCTTCAATATCTTTATAATATTCGGCAAGCGCCAATAAACATATTTTGAACTCACCCTTAAAGACCATCTTTTTCCTGATTTACAAGATTTACTACAAATCAATATCGAAGTCAGGAACAGTGCTACCTTTGGAACGATTCGACGCAAAAGCTTACCAGTGACGCAATATCGAACAGTGTTATCACTGTCTGCTAGCGATGCGAAGTTCCGCACTTTGCAGACGCACGGCGGGAGTGCGAACAGTTGTTAGAACAGCGTCCCCCTTTCCACTTTGTTTCCGACGGTGGCCGCTGCGTATCACCCATATAGCTGGGTCTGAGGGTGTTTTCTACGCGTTCCTGTGTTCCCTTTCATATTGCTCATAATAGTACATAACACCACTTTCGAGACATCCGGCCTTAAAGTGCTGCTCCGAAATGCACAGTATTTACGGTTAACAGTTTCCCGTGGGCATCAAGTAGTACAGGGGGATCGGTAACTGTAACGCCAATTATTACTTCAGCGCAATTTGGGGACGGGTAGCTGGAAAATGGTGCTATATAGTCTTAGGATTTCTCATAGGCAGACTTCCCTACTAGTTGATTTCAACTACGCAGTTAGAACATGCGTCCTAAAGTTAAAAGTTACGAATTTAATTAGCGAACCTATTTATTATCCACCAGGACACTGTGATTTTTCGTGCAAGTAACGCATAAAAAATTGTTCAAATAATAATAATAATAATAATAATAATAATAATAATAATAACACGCAATGCACGTGTTGCTGCAATGTCTTAATCCTCACTGTGTGTGGCGTTGGCGCAGTTAATCGGCGATTCCGTCTTGGCCATCATCATCGCTGGTGAGAACGAGCCAATCGCCGCTGTCGTGGGACCCCTGGGCTGGGGCGTCGCAATCTACGTGGCCGTCCAGATCGCCGGAGGCGTCACAGGTCGGTTGCCGTTTTGCTTGTCTGCACAGCGTCATCTCCAACAACAGAGGTTTCGCGTGTAGCGCCGCAGCTTATTAGTATCACTATCGTTTTTGTGTCTTCGTATTGTTTTGTATTGTACATGTCGGTATACCTGTCCAAGCTCGTGTCCAAACAAAATCGCCTTCGTTTCATCTCTTTCTAACTTGTGTATGGTCCCATAATCGGATATTGTATAGAGCATCAAGTTGCTACGTCAAGTGCGCCAGTACCAACTGAGACTGATATGTTTTTTGCTGGGCCCTAATTGTGAACAGGATTGTGACGAGAGGTGCATGATGGCAGAAGTATAAGGACGCGAAAGACAGTGGTAGGCTTACTACAGTTTGCCCCTTTAGTCCCTGCGTCTCGTGGTCTGATGGGAAGTGGCTGCGGGACAAAGAGTCCTTCTCGAATGCTTTACTAGAGCTTGTAAACCTTTTTGGGGCACTCGGAAGCTCTCGCGGAAGAGCACGTGCGTCCCAAAGAGCCATAATAGCGATCGGTGAAAAACGCGCCTCGCAACTATATGCTGGTTGTCCCAGCTAACTTTAGCCAGAGTTTCAAAATATGCGAAAGCCACGTAGCTGGACAGAACCAAGGCAATGTTGTTTGCCGTCGCTTGGAGATGCACATTTTATTTTTTTTATTTTTTTCATTCCGCCCAACGCGCATTAGCGACCTGACGCGCAGTAAGCGAGCGTTGGGTGCCAGTTGAAGGACCCCGTTTGGTCAAAACTAAGCCTCGGCCCACGACTGCATCGTTTCTCGCAGCCGCTGTGTTGCTGCGGCACATTAAATTTCAACAAGTCAACTAATCATGTTTTATCTAAGTAACCTTTCGTATCACATAGTGTTCTTTCGCATCTTACGTGGCCTGAGTTAAGCTGTTACTGCTGCTTGCGTTTGTATACTTTGTGATCGTATGACATTCATAGATTTGCTACTTGGCTGGTATTTATAATCTCTCATCGTAAATTAAAAGAACTGGAGGGGTCTATTCTGTAAGTGTCCACCAAGTGGACATGTCCCGTCGGCTGGTAAAGTTCTGATTGGCTGCAACTGGGGTTCTCAAGGAGACAGGCGCACTCAGCCAATCAGCCCTTCAGAAGCAGATGAAATGGACATGTCCACTGGGTGTGGAGACTTACAGAGTACTCCCCACCCACTCCCCAGGGCTGACGTTGTGTGAAACGACTGCTGCTGCGCCTCAAGGAGTCAGGGCTCAGCCTCGAGGCTATAACCCCCACCTGTTGTCGTGTCTCAATGGCAATACCTACGTGTGCATTGTTTAGCAAACAAAGGGAGAGAAAAAAAAATACCTACACCACCCTTGCTTTGCAGCTCACCTGAACCCTGCCGTAACGCTGGCCCTGGCGTCGGTGCGCAAGTTCCCGATCGCCAAAGTGCCACTTTACTTCGCGGCACAGTACCTGGGCGCCTTTGTCGGCGCGGCTCTCGTCTTCGTCACGTACAAAGGTGGGTGCCTTGTGCATGATGTAGATGTGTAACCTTATGCCTCCTCGCATCAATCGCGGATCTATGCCAGCCATAATGATTCAACGTCTATCCTGTCAAAATCACTGTTCGCCTACACGTTAGGCGCCTTTGTCGCTATAGGTTAATATAAGTCGGTCCATCGTAACGTAGGTATGGGTTACGTCACCAGATACCGAGTACAATAAGATTTCTTTTTTTTTTCATCGGCGCTCATATTGCGTCAGTTGCGTAATATGACCGACCTGTCACGACGTTGTTTCAATATGAGCATTTAAACTATGCCGATTAAGAAAAATAACACACACACACAAAGAGGGACACCGTGCAAAGTTTATGGAAGACTTTTATCTAATTCGCTTGGATACCCGCCACAATCTGGGAAAATTGCTTAATGTGTTCATGTTGAAACGTTTTGTTTCACTATCCCCACATGAAATTCTGGCGAACATTCTTTTTTTCCTTCCTTCTTTTTGATGTC
Source organism: Dermacentor andersoni (assembly GCF_023375885.2). Lineage (NCBI taxonomy): Eukaryota > Metazoa > Arthropoda > Arachnida > Ixodida > Ixodidae > Dermacentor > Dermacentor andersoni. The sequence goes on along the minus strand of NC_092815.1, from coordinate 83,604,762 downwards.
ATGAGAAGAAAGCTGCTTTCTCCTCAATTTCATTGCGAAAAGCGAAAAACAGCCCTTAGACTTTCATTATCACTGGCCATTGATGGCACCATTGATTTATCCTTCTCGGCCAAGCCTCCGAGATAGCAAGCGCGAGTCCGCGATGACTGCGGAGCAAGATCACGTACAATTCGCCTACGTGCATTTCAGACTGCGATATGCTGTCGGGGTAAAATTGCCTCCTCGTATTAGTGTGATATCTTCCAAGCGTACTAAGGCACTCGGTTTGGAATGTGTGATCGAGAAAAAAACATAATCGCTCGGCCTTTATTACTGGACATCTCAAATCAGGCGTGATGATTGGCCTGATGACGGGTTGAAAGAGTGGAAGCTCGCGCAATGAATCCGCGTACTATGGTGGCGCGGATGATTATTTGTGCCTCCGGTATACTGGCACGGAGGTAATCAAATCCGTCTACACTCACGCACGCTGTCTCGTCACGACGCGACAGGAAAGTGGCCACGCTTATCGGATTACGCGCGCAAATTGACGCGTTCCGAGGAAGAAGCAAGCAAGGTCGGCGGAATGATTTCGAGCGCGCCTCTCACGCATCCTTGACACGCTGCCAAGAAGAATGCGGGGGAGAAAAACGAGAAAGAAAAAAAAAACGAAAACATGAACGAGAAGGCTTTTGGTAAGACAGCTCACAAGATCAAAAAAAAAAAAAACACGTGCAAGGTGTTCTCATTATCTTCCCTCTCGAATCCAGTCATCTCGTGCCTGTCATAAACTCGTTCATCACATTATTATTTTTTGTTCCTTTCTTGAGCGCTAATTGGTCCATCTTCGAAAGGTGCAGCGGGAGGCCACGCCCACGTTAGACGCTTGCGGCAGGTGTTATTACAGGCGTTAATACAGGCTTAGCCGCTCGCGACACCGAGCTCGTTTGTTTTGGCTTCCTCAGCAGCGCGCCCGGGGGCTTGTCTACCCGATCGCCTCGGGAGCAGCTTCAGAGACAAGGGCGCCGCTCAGCTCCATGCAGGGAGCAACCGTCCACGCTGTATGTTTGTAAACAAAGGGGGCGTGCATACGCAGAGCGTCAGCAAGAAGAGCGCTCGAAATAATCTAACACGTCGCTTTCTCTTCGTCGTTAGTTTCTTCAATCAATAGTACTCGGGAAGAAATTTCTTGGGGTGCGCAAATAGTAAATTTTTAAACAGAATCGAATAGCGCCGGTAGCGAATCGAATATTCAATACTTTTCGTACACGGCAAATCTTTCACCTTGCGGAAGCCGGCAAGGTGGAGGAAAGTACACGTTGGGAAAAAAAATGCCAGACCAGGACGGATTCTTCTTCAACTGCGAGGCGTTCCTTTTTTCTTTTTTTTTTTTCTGTGAAACCCGTGTACGGGCTTCCTTTGTGTATATCTTCGTGCTACAATTCAAATGGATGGTAGCTTTTCCCTCCCATGTGCTCCTCCTACTGTTTTCAAATGACTTGAAGCCATTCCCTTCACATAAAACGATGTTTGGATGGTATCACATTCACAGCGTTACCAAACTTCTGTCATTACGTTCCACATTGCGTTGCTTAATAAGGAACAAATGTAACACTAGGAACACGTAGATTGTTCGCGTACTAAGCACCTTTAGGTTAGCGTGAATAATAGCGGTTTATGTGGTATTCACATGATGGACCAAAACTATACGTGGCTCAGTGCCACTCAATCACAATGCTCGCAAGTACGAAGCAGTTGGCGGCGCCACGCCGTGCTTATTCGCGGAGTTTGGTGCGTCGTGGGAATACCGCTTTAGCCGAAAAGGTCTGGCTGCGATGAATGGCGTGCTCCACTATACGCGGCTTCTTGTGTTTTACGTACACTATCATAACCGCCGGGACTAAATTCATCGCATTTATATACATCAATTCTTATGTTTGATTGCGCGCAGTTGGCGATTTAAAATACTCGAAAGCTCTTTGGGAAATGTTCGTATATACACTTGCCAACAGCGACTATTCGATTCGAAGATCGAATCAAATTGAACAATATTCTATTCGTGATTCGAAAGTTTCGGCTATTCGGACAATGCTACAAAACTTGAAGAATAGAAAAGAAGAAAGCTTGAACCGAAGCATGTCTCTTAAAAAAAAAAAGAAGAGAGAGAGAAAGAATCACTCTACTAAAGTTTGTCGAAAATCTTTAAGGAATCGCCGGCGCATCTTCGTAAACGTGACAGCTAGGTCAGCAGTCTGTTTGCATATGCTAACTCTACACATGTGGGAGACGGCGCGAAGAGGTAGCCGCCGTGGCCACGGTTTATTTAGGCCACGGTTTATCTCTGGAGCGGCCGATACCGCGATTGCTCGGGTTGAGCGCGCCAGCGTGTTCTATTCTCGCGCCACACGCACGTGAGCCGTCTTGTTCAGCGGCTCAGGAGGCGTTAGTCGCGCCACGACAATACGTAATCGGTAAAAAAAAAAACGTATTCTCACAGCAGCTCCCCATGATGCATTGCATTCGGACAGCGTCCGCTCGGGGCTCTACATAAGTGTTTACATACTTGACACGATGTTAGACGCACTTTATGCAACCCGCGCTCTTTCTTATTCCTCCACATGGCATATATCTAACGAATGCAAACACCTTCCCATCGACATTGTAACTATAGACACTTTTCGCGGCTATTCCGTTGGCGCCGCCATGTTTGATCACGTGGTGACGCGTCCATTGCTTGCCTCAGCTGCCTCCGTTGCCTCCGTGTTTACAATGAATGTGCATGACGCCCCGGTGCGGTTCAGCAAACTTTGTTTCGGTGAATATCGTAGAGAGTGACTGGGTGGATGACACGAAGCCTTGGTCACAGCTTCAGGGGACATGTAAGCGCTTTCGGAGCTTGTTACGTCTTGTGCAAATGGTGCGAGCATCGTGTACGATGCTTTTAGTGCTTGTATTTGATGCCGGAATAGAAATGGAATCCTAGTTGTCCAAACTTTCCGCTTCTGAATTAAATCAGAATCAGTGTCTTTTGTCCTTTGTTCTTTATTTGCCATATCACTTTGCAGCAGTGGCTTGTCATGTTTCTGACTCATTCGCGTTCCCCAGTGTAGTCACTATCTGATTGCTTATTTTCTGCCTAATTGCTTGCTGGTGTGCTGAGCTCCAGTCAGATTGTTCTTGTCGTGCAAAAGTCTTGCAGCGTGGATGTTCTGTACTTTGTAATAGCTTGTAGCAAATTGGAATTATCGCTAGTCACTCGCTTACTACTATGGACCGTAACAAAACGTTCAGCTTCGAACATTAGTGTGCTGTTGGTGTACTCTGTTACCCATACATCGGCGAATTAATTGAAGGGTGCGCCCATTCATATATTATTGAAACGTGGGCGATAGCGTGGGCGTAAATTTGAGTGTGGGTTGAGGCAGATGTGCGTAAATAATGTGCGAGATATTTAATTAGTATTCAAGGAAATGGCGCTGCTCCCTTTGTGACTCTGTAACGAGCGGTATACTCACTCTTGCCGATGCTCTAAAGTGGAAGTTAGCGGTACAACGTTGGCAGATGAATATATATTTTTTTAATTCTCGAAGAAAGCCGTGCATTGCGACGGGCAGGCAACAAAGGCAGTCCTTGTGTGGCAGCAGTCCACGAATTTGGACGGACAGGTTCATTCCATTCCTTAATATGCCAGTCACTATTTTTGCAGCCAACTGCTGTACGCCTATTTCGTCTACAGTTACACATTTTGGAGCATGACTAGAGCACAGTGCGTTAGCGGTCACTCGTTTGTATTTCCAGCACCTTAATCGCACAGTGGCAGATTAGAAGCGGCAATGGTTGCGCATTTGTGCGCTTTCGATCGAGGCAACGTGCGGTGCGCCGCCGAAAGCGCCATCTCGTTCCTCTTGTGCAAACTACTCCACGAAAAGGGCCTTTTGTCGTTTGTATATGTACCTTCATTGTGGTAACCCTGCGTGATCATCTGATGCATTTCACTTCCAAAAGAATAAACGCAAATAGAATTTTGAAAGAACGTTCACCAGGCTAAGCTGGTTTAGAGTTTCTCTTTTAGTGTCAGCCTGTTGAATTTTTTTCTTGCCGATGAAATTGCCTTTTTCTCTTTATTTTTTGTTTGTTTGCTGCACTCAATCTCAATGTTTCACCTGGTAACAATTAATTGCTTTACTTTTGAAGTTCTTGTTTATCTGCTCTGTATTCCGCTTTATTTTTGTATATGTATATAAACCAATTAATCAAGGGTCCCGGTGCAGTATCTGACTATGGGACCCTTGTCTGTCTATCATTTCTTGTAACTAATTGTATGAACGAATACTAAACTGAAACTGAATGAAGGAAAAGTTCCGCGCATTTTGGAAGGCAGATAGTGGCGTTCCTTGTTCTCTGCACGATGCTCACGCCATATCTTTCACGTTCTCATGTTAGCCGGTAAAGATCTAATCAACGAAATAATTCATTGATCTTTGCAGATTGCATCGAGCATTACGATCAGGGGGTCCGCCAAGTGGTTGGAAAGAAGGCTACGGCTGCAATATTCGCAACTTACCCGCGAGAACACGTCTCCACTTTGACGTGCTTCATCGATCAGGTAGGTTCCGTGAATGCGAATTACGCAAATATATGCAATACGCGTTGGTTCTCCGGTAAAATTCAACATCTTAGGCATCAACTGAAGAATATATAAAGCCACAATAATGTTTTTTTTTTTTTTTTATGAATTAGGTGTTAGCAGGGAAAGGTCACCACAGGGAAGCAATGATGCACCAAAGAATAAATTGGGAGGACGCTTAAGCTTCGCTTTTAAGAGTGGAATGCGACAGCATTCAAAGATCACTGACTGCTTCTCACGCTTCACGGCAACTGCAGCTTATGTAACCGTAATGTTTACCGGGAAACGCTGGCGCCGAACGCTATGCACGTAGGCGAGCTTCCTGGTAGAAACAGCGCGCGATGCGGCGGAGACGAGCGCAATCTGGAGACGCTGCAAGGAAACGAGCGCCGCTGCATGGCCTCCGAGATAGGTGCGTGCCAATTTTGGTGGCCGTGGCCGCCCTATGCATGGTAGAAATGCTGAAAAAGGAGTTTGTGTTTGAGCTTCCTCGTAACAGAATTATGTTTTCTGGTATGCTCAAATTCCAATCCGACGCTATCCTGTCTGCAGATTGAGTTTAGCTCGCACATTACGATTTTTGTGACGCATGTTACTTTGAGTAATTAAATTAGTTCGGTGGCGCCTCTGCGTCACTCAGATGGCCTGCGTGGTTGTGGTTCGGAATGATTTTTCGGCAAGCGACGTCCGACGCCGACATATGATTTTATGCGACACGGGGCCGTTAACGCTTTCGCGTTAAAACGCGCGGTCCATCGCAGTGGCGTAGTGGTTACGGCGTTGCTCTACCAAGTCCGAACGCTCAGGATCGAATCCCGGTTGCCGCTGCAGCATTTCCATGGGGGTGAAATGCGAAAAAGAAAAAGAAATCCGACTTTACTCCACCCTCTGAGTGTGGACGTACAGCGAAGCACTTGCCGACGTTGGACGACGTTAGACAAGCAGCGCCACCACAAGCGACGTACTGTACGTCACGCGCCCACGCACATGCGCGGAAATGCAGCATGCATCCTCATTATTCTAGGCCCTCCGCCAAGCGCAAGTGCCTTGTTGAACTAACTGAGTTGTTCAAAGTAAATTGTGCAGGAAAACTCGTAAAGTATGACTTAAACACGAGCTGCAGACATGATAGCTTCGGATTGTAATTCGAATGTACGAGAAAACATAATTCTATTACGCGGAAACTATAACAGAAAACCATTTTCATGCAGCTGCCGTTTGAGGTCTGTCTGAGTGGCTGCGGTCGCTAGGTGGCGGTACTGTTTTTGGGTAAGCACGAGCCCACGAAAAATCCCGACCAACCAGAGGCTCACAGCTTCGCTGTAAAACGCCCGTGTACCGTGATTTGGGTGCACGTTAAACAACCCCAGGTGGTCAAAATTAATCTAGTATCCCTCACCGCGGTGTGCCGGCGTGTTGTCACGTAAAAACATAGAATTTAATTTAGCAAACGCCCAGGCTTGGCGATTACAACATCTTCTAAAGCGAACGGGACATCGGGAATGACGCAATAGTTGTCTACCTTAAATAAGAGGACACTAAGCGTGCATTGCTTCTTATTAGTGCTTAGCGTCATAGCTTTCTTGGAATCTGGAGGATGAATGTGGGGTTGTTCATTTATGTTTTTAGACAAGGACGAGACGCCAGTGCACATACACAGCGCTGAACTTACAACTGGTTTTATTGAGGCGATTTGCACTGCTTAAATACGGTGGCAAACAATGAAAATACGCGAAGAGAATGACAGTACCTGAGCGCGTGGCTGCAGTGACTCATGAACAGCTGTGCTACGTGTTTCCTATTTACCTTCTAGAAAACGCAGTTCTTTTTCTCGTAGAACTATTGAGGCGGCGCTCACGCATTTGCCTTTGCATTTATGGATTTCCTAAATAAGGAAACACATGCACAGCTGTTCATGAGTCACTGTAGCCCTGCGCCCAGGTACTGTCATTCCCGCCAATTTTGTGTGTATTTGTGTATTTTCGTTTGAGATTGGTTGCCAGCGTATTTAAGCAGTGGAAATAGCCGCAATAAAACCAGTTGTAAGTTCAGCGCTGTGTACGAGCCCTCGTCTCGTCTTTGTCATTTGCACTGTAGAAAAAGAATGTTACACCAACTTGCCCAAGCTTCTACAGTTTATTTATTTGTTTCCTTGCTTGCATACGTATTATTTATTTTACACAGAGAAAGACAGACAAATTATGCGCGTCGCCTCTGCGCGCACTCACTCGCCCTACGTACTGGTCTAACGAGATAGCTTAATTCTCTGCTTTGTGTGTTACGCGTCTGCCACATGTCCTGTTCATATCGTTTCATTTGCCATCTTTCGCACTCACCTGAAGTGTAGCATGCTGAATGTGCCGCTGGGCAAAACATATCCAGCTTTGATCAAATAGTCTCTCTTTCCCCAATCTCTCTCCTGTTTTTAATCGTAGACCATTTCATGACACTCTGCCTGTATGAAGTCGCACTGGCGTTCAGAATCCTAATCCAAAAAGTTTGTTATTATTTCCAATGAAAAAGCGAGAAGTACACACAAGAAAAAAAAAAGACATTTACGCTCTATCGTGATGTCGAGGAATGTGCTCGTGTACTCGAACATCGTCCCTTTCCGCAGGTCATCTCCACGGGCATACTCATGCTGACCGCGGAGGCGATCACCGACCCCCGCAACTTCGGCGGGATTCCCGTTTCCATCCACCCAATCTGCCTGGCCCTCATGATCATGGCTCTCATCTTCAGCTTCGCCTACAACTGCATGTGCCCGCTCAACCCCGCCAGGGACATCTCGCCACGGCTGTTCACACTCATGGCCGGATGGGGCCCCGAGACGTTCACGTACGATCTCTCCTTTACGAACGCTTTCGTACCTCGAATATTGCCGTATAGCGGGTAAACTTTTTTCGGTTTATTTTTCGTTGTCAGAGTAAATTTATGAACTACGGGGATATGCATGTACAAAGACATGTCGTATTACACGGCACTGGTACGTTTTGGTAGTGGTAATGTTAACACACACACACACACGCATACACAAGCCCGCACACAATAGTGTAAAGAAGCGTCGAAGTTTTTATTTCTTGTACCATGTGCCATAAACGTGTACAGTTCACGCTCACGAAGCCCAATCAGTAGTGTTCTCGCTCACTATTCTGGTAACATGTAAATGGAAAGCAGTGTACGACGACCACACAAGACATTTACTTTGTTGTGTTTTGTTATATCATTAAGCCCACACAAGTTCACAAGACGATGCACGACCAGGTATAGCCTCCTTCCGCGCATCGTTGAGTCTAATTTCATACTAACCCAGAGAGTGTTTTTTTTCTTAAAGTTATGGGACACGAAAGTGTAGTAATGCACTAGGCTTGTGAATTACACTTCGGAAAGCGCCAAGTGGTCAATCTCACCGTGCATAGATTACGTGTGGGTACAGACTTGCAGACCGCAGCGGTGGCCTAGTGGTAAAGCATCCACCTCGTATGTGGTAGGCACTGGGTTAGAACCTTACTGTGGCCGCAAACACACACCATATTTTTTTTTTCGGTTTCCCGGTCTGGTGCTCGGCTCCTTGTGGGCGTTGTCATCTCAAAAGGGGTCCCCGTAGAGACTTCGAGATATGTGTGCGCCCGGTGTCTACCTACTGGTACAGCAGAGCACGTTGTTGGGCGAGTCGGTCGTACATACTTAAGGAAGGGAACTGCGCTAAAAAAGACACAGACGAGTAATGACACCCGTCCATGACACCCGTAATTGCGCCCGTCCATGTCATTACTCGTCCGTGTCTTTTTTAGCACAGTTCCCTTCCTTAAGTACTGGTACAGCGTCCACCGCGGCTGTGGCAGGCAGACGCGAAGTACAGCCGGGTACTGTTGTGCCATACTGCGTGCCTATCATCGAAACAAAAGCCTCCCCTCCCCCCCTCCCCGCCTCGTTTCTCTGAAGGGGTTGCCCTTGTGATGAGCTTCAAATATCCACTGGCAAACTTGACATCGTCGTGTCAGGCTAACTCGCCCCCCCCCCCCCCCGCCCCCCTACGTGTACGAACGTCCTAAGTTTCACGAAACTGCCGACCCCTTCTCGTGGGTCGAACTGAGGAATCTGGTGGCGCGCCGCTCCAAGACTGCTGCCGCGACGAAGGGGAATGCGACTGACGCGGCTGACGTCAGCACCCGCTCCGCCTCGTTTTTGCCGACGATGGATCGCCAAAGGGATTTAAGGCGGAATCGGCCCATTGTTAGAAGAGAGAGTCGCCACCACCCGTCCTGTCGGTCTGGTGCACTCCTAAGGCTACTTTAATGCTATTACTAGCTATATCCATGCATATTGTATAAAGCTTTTTGTCTCCTCTTCGTCTGCTCCAAGAATCCGTCTCTCGTCCTCGACAACGAGTCGCAACAGTACCTACCTGCCAAGTATAGTACGAGTGCGCTCGCGACAAGGTGCTCGGTGAGTACGTGACCTCAATGCTGTGGAAGCACAGCGGCCTGTTAGGAAACCGCAGGCATAGGACCTGCACGCTTCTTCTTTTTTTTTTTTTTTTTGCATGTCAGACAGCCGTAATAGACAGGGCTAACCAGGGCAGCGTTGATATAGCTCACGTTCGAGGCACGGTCACACAAAAGTCAAACCACACAAATCCACAAAAAAAAGGGAACTTGTGTAATCACGGGATACATCACTTTCCGAGTTACACCTTCGCAGGCTGAAGGGCGTTCGGAACCTTAGGTTCAAGACCCAAAGCAGCGTTTACGAGACCTCCCCTCCCAGACCCGCACCTCGAAAGGAAAGCCGGGCGCCAGGCCGGGACAACGTCTGTACACAAGATGTTTGAATGAGAATCAGAATCGATTCTATTGTGATGATTAGGAATAATGCAGGATGGTAATATACAGAACGAGGTTCCGAAGTCAAAGACTGCAATGAGACTTCCTGATCTGGCAGTAAACGGGCAAAACGCGAAAAACGGGAGGCGACGCCGCTTTGACATATCTAATGTCATCTGTCTATGACGCCATAAATTTTGGCATTGCCTGCTAGAGAAAATGGTTGTATAACAATAAAAAAGAAAGTTCAACCTAGAAGTCTTTCTTTTTGCACAACAGAGGACCCAGATGCACGAGAACTCGGTGAGAATTGAATTGAAATCTGGGGTTTTATGTGCCAAAACTACGATTTGATTATCAGGCACGCCGTACTGGGGGACTCCTGGTTAATTTTTACGACCAGGGAATCTTTAACGTGCCCCCAATGCACGGAAACGGGCGTTTTTTTGCATTTCGCTCCCATCGAAATACGACCACCGCGGCCGGGATTTGATCCCGCCACCTCGTGCTTAGCAGTGTAGGGCCATATAGCCGCTAAGCCACCGTGGTGGGTGCGGTGAAAGTTGTGACGCAACAATGACGTCACTGATGCCTTGACTAGGATGCTAATTACAACCACGTGAAGCGTGCCCTTCATTTCTTCCTCTCATAATGAAAATTCTTAGGGCAGCATTTCTTTTTAACGCAATACCTTAAGCAAACTTTTGGACGAGTAATCCTGCACACTAAGCTTCTCTCACTATTTTCAAACGTATACATGGTGCGGCGTTTAAGATATTGTGGAGAGTGGTTAGCCTATAGAGAATACTACTATAGGCGAGGTTGGTGCAACACTCTGTGTGTATTTGTTTATTTATTTATTTATTTATTGTTACGTAAACAGTCGGATGTCTTGAAACATTGCCACTTTCTGGACGAAACGTTGCATGAACGTCCCTCCATACAGTCTCCGCGGCTGGAACTACGTGTGGGTTCCCGTGGTCGGCCCTCACATCGGCGCCATCTTGGGTGCGTGGCTGTACAAGGTGGCTATCGCGGACCACTGGCCCGACATCAAGCCGAAGCCAACCACCTCAAGTAAGTGCAAACGTGCTCGTGCTGTATGCGCATATCGACGACGCATGCGATGTGCACGCTACCCCCTTCACTTGCGTGTCATACACTCTTGCACTAAGCTAGCGCGATTCCCTGTTCACTGTTTGTAACCTGTTTTCGCTCGTGTTTAGTAACGCTTGAAAGCCGCAGCGCACTAGCTGCTTGTCGTGTCAAAGAAATGACACGTCATCAGTTGAAAGCAGATCTACACGAACAACATTCATTTGGATTGAAAGGTGCACACATTGCGACAGTATAGTAGAAGATGAAGATGTTGCTGCAGAGAAGGTATCCGGTTAGCTGGGTCTATGGATTGCGTTATGTGCCTTCTCGGCTCACGGTCACTCGAGCTCAAATGCTCGCGTAAGCAGCTTCGACCGTCAACGCAGCTGGCGGGTCAGCTTGACTATCAGTGTTGACAAGTGCCGTGCCGTCCGCAACATTTATACGAAGAAGAAGAATTAGAAGGAGAAGAAGGAAAAAAATATCGTTTACTGAAGACGATCATCACGAGACGTGTGTCGACGCGTTTACCAGACCCTGCGTAAACCGCTAACTGGCCCGCACTGTACACCGAACTGTACTATATTATACTCTATTATTATACTCTATACTATTATACGTTCAGTAAAGGGACATATTCTCACATTTTTGTGCACCCATAAGTTACAAGTTATACGTTAACTTTCATTAATGTAACCTGTAGTAGGAAGTACACAAATTCTTATTAAACATAGCGGTTGCCGTAACATTTCTGGGCCTTATTGCAGCGTAACCTTTCTTATAGGCACACGGTTTTGCATGCTTTCACATATAGTATACAGCTTGCGCAGCGATGAACGCTATTCGCGAATTTGACCGGACGTCCAGAAAGCGAGGAGCATGTTAGCGCCATAAAAGCCGTCCAACATACCGTATACGACTGACCCTGCATGTAGCGCCGACGCTCATGCAAATCTTTAACGCGGCATATTTCTAACAGTATAGAAATCTGTTGGTCAGCTGGTCACTTTCGGTATGCGTGGATCGCCGAGGATATTATAAGCGCCAAATAATGAGAAAGTGGTATTGTCTTTGTGTTTGTTTTGTTTGTTCCGGTTTCCATTTCTAAATCTATATTATGTGACGCCTAAAGCCTAGTGGACAGGTACCGCGTGCCAGACACGTGACAGTGCACGCAGAAGTCTTCCTGAGCGCGTTTACATATTCGCATGATATATAGTTAGCGCGTTCGCATTGCAGTGGCTACCCCAGCAGTGGAATGAACGGAACAAGAACGGTAGCAGGATGGCTGAGTAACGGCAGTCAATCACCCATATATGGCTAAACATATTCAACTCTGCACTAAAGCCTAGACAGAGAGGAGAAAACTGCTCGTTTCTTGGTCGCGTACGTACCCCCCTTGATTCGTTTGGCTGCTAAAAATTAATTCCATTTCGTGTATGGCACTGCTTTCTCCTTTTTTTTTTAACAAATATATTTCTGTTAGATGTTGCAACTTCGTCTGGTACCCGCTACTCCTTTTCTCTTCACACTGGACACAAATACTAATATTCAATAGAAATATTCATAATGTAGCCCCGTAGAGTGGCAGCAGGCGTATAGGTTCACCTCTCGTGTTTCGCCGTCCAGTAAGGTTGAAACGCGCACGCTTCACGACACCGTAGATTACAGTTAGCGCACAAATTTTGACGCGTACACAATTGGCGCATATAGTCCAAGCGTGTATACACTGCACTGCGCAACACTCGCACAGGTTGTGTTCAGTTTCTACTAGGTTCCAATATCCGGAACACGTGTCAACACTATAACAGATGGAGGCTGAGTTCGTTATCGCGCCTTGCGATTTTTTTCTTACTCTTCTAGAAAAAGTTTTCAATGTCTTAACATCGTTCCTCGCTTACTATTGCCTTCGCACTTTGCTGAACGTATGTACAGGGTGTCTCTTAGACAGTGACGGACAACTTTTGAGAGGCCCTTCACGAACTGGCGCCGGAAATTCACCGGTTACCTTTTTGAGAGGGCGTACGCGGACTTTCCAGAGCAGTTCTTTCAGCTGTTCTTTCAGCTCGGGAACCGTCTAACGATTTCGCACCGAAAAGATGGCCCTTGCGAACAATTCATACTGTCCCCTGTTTTTCCCTTTCTTTTTTTTTCGGTGTAAGAAGAGGGGATGCAGCTAAAGTCGTACAGTTAAATATTGCACAAACTTTAGAAAGGCTAGGGCTTTCGATGTTGGCCCTATGGAAAAACCGTATTCGTGCCCTCGATGTATCCAATAGAAGCGTACAATCATTCTTCGGAGAAAGCACAACTGTTGTGCTTCCGCCGGGCTTATGTTTCTGCAGGTGCTTTGACTGAAGCCCATGAGTGTGCGACGTTATTCAGAGTTTCTGTTCTCAGCAAGCGGCTCTGCGCCTTCTTCCTGGCTTGCACTTGTCTGTGTGTGCGGTGTACTATAGCCAAGCCACACAACACTGCAACATGTGACGGACTTTGTCGTCGCTCTTGAAAACCGCAGTGCCAATTGACATACGCGCCGCCTTGCCCTAAAAATTATTTAAAAAATGCTAAGCTAGGTTTCTATACGACATTTCTTTAACGCACCTTCTTGGTCACTTTTGTCAAGATTTGAGAAAACGATGTCAATACCGGAGGACTGGTGGCGACGCCGTCTGGAAGTTTTCGCATTAGCTCCCATGAGGTTGTGGCAACCTTAGGTCGAGCGTAGTTGATCGTTTATTAACAAGTCAATTACATTGCATTCGCTTACATATGAAAAAAAAACTCAAATGTGCAACCAATTAGGGTTTTTCTTCAGAAAAAAATTAGAGCGGAAAATTCTTGATGCCACACTGAGATCATAAAGGACCCGGTTAGGGAACAAAGTTGAAAAAGGGAGATCCTTCTTCGATAACTTTCATCTAGTAAGCCGGTTTTTTGTTTCTTCTTTCTTTGCGAATGAAGTCCACAGGAAGCTTTCAGAGTAGTCCGCCTTTTTTGCCTGACTTAGTACCTCCATTTAGTGTCAATTGAAATACGCACTGTGGGAGTGCCTTCTGATCTCGATACCCAAAAAGGGTGACCCCGGAATGTGCGCTGTGATTGAAGGAAGCAGATGAAATGGCAAGATGGTTTCAATTACAGTGGCCATAGCACAAAGTGCCAGGCACGTCTACAGTGTGGTCTACCACCACCGTGTCGCTGTGTGACGTTCCTTCTTCTGGCCTTTGCGTAAGTCGTTACCCTGCAGAAGTGCCGCGAATCGCTTCATAAACGAATATAGCTTCATCAGAACGAAATTACGAGCGTTTACCACTTTGCCTTGCATATAGGCAAAGCAATTCTAGAAGACCCTAATGTAGTGGCTCACTACGGGAACTGCGGTGAGTACGCTTTCTGTTCCGCAAGTTTCCGTCGAAGAAGTCCACGCAGGAAGGTTGCAGAAGTCCGGCGTCCGAGACCCCAGTGCGTTGCCCAATCTCGGAGTCCATAAAACGCGCCGCAATTGCAGACGGACTGTGAATCGATGCCCTCGTCGTCGCAAGTGAAACGGCTCATCCACTTTCGCTGCTTCAGCCAATCGCAGCGCGCACTCCCTGGGGAACAGCTGCAGCTTCCGCAAAGATCGGGAAGCGAACACATGCTCCTGGTCAGAGAAGCTGACACCTTCTCTCTCTCGAAAAAAAAAAGAAAGAAAACTAAACAAAAAACGGCGAAGCGTGACACATGAGACACCCTGTACGTACGCTCCAATGTGCGAGCCGTGCGCTCTGGGCACCACGCAGAGGAGTCGCCCGTCCCTGACGTGGCCGTGGTGGGTGGAAAGAAACCAGCTGCCGATGCCGCACCGTCTCCTGCTGCTGCAGCACAGGCTTTGCCTCAGGCTGCCGTTCGTCAGGGGTCCGATATCGAGGCCGGCACTCCTAGGAAGACCCAGTAGCGACAGCGACCCATATCTATGTGCGCATCCGACGTCATACGTAAGAACGCATCCGCGCCTCTAGACCTTATAGCGGACTCCTGTAATGTAGTTCATATATTCCAGGAACTATATGGCGCACTGACAACACCTTTGTGAGAGGAGAAATGCTTGTTTCACGTTTAACTCCGTTTTAGAGAGTTATAGCACACGCCGAGGGAATTGTATACTTTCAATGCCTACGTGTGTCTAACCGAACTTTATCGCACCGCACGTAACTCGAGGGATGGACAGCCGAAACAAATGCAGCGGCTTGTCGTCTCCCTGACGAAATACGCAAATTATCCTCGAGCAGTGAAGCTGCTCTTCAAGTGAAGCAAAAGTCGACAACGACAGCAGTCAGTGATGCACATGAAAATGAAGGTGTTGTTTTGTCTTCGTATAAAAGAACGTTGCGGGGTCTTTATAAGGAAATCTTACAAGGACACTATAAACCACTGAATCAGTTTAGAGTGATAAAGCTTTCCTTCGGAACCCAATTTTTGTTAATTTGGTGGGAATGCGTTGATTAGTAGTGGAGAAAATTAAGGTCATAGTTCCATTTTTTTTTAATTTAGTGTCGAAACCTCATTGCCGGTACGTCAGTGTGACGTCACGGATTGCACAGCATCTCCGTATTTGGGCATTGTGGCGCAGTATAAGTTCTCAAAATTGCTAAATTCACTTTTTGGTGTCCTTTTTTTTTTACAATACGGTGCAGTCCATCTTTGCCGATAAAAGGCTAAATTGGCTAGAGCTAATGTTATCAATACTTATGAAGACATGGGGAGCTGGTGCGGGAACTTCACGGTGGCCTCGAGACCCGCCTCTCGTTCTTTTTCTTTTTTTTTTTTTCTGTGCCTTTTCTGGCTTACGGTAAGGGTGACTTTGTTGGTATTCTAGAAAGGAAAATTACAGAGTTCAAACAATTTTTTTAGTGTCCCTTTTAACTTATTATTAGACTAGGCATAAAAAAGTTTCAAACGGAATGTCACCAGTACGGAATGAATCCGTGACCTCCGCGATGCATAGCGTCAGAAAATCGTTATCCAGAGAGTGAAGCACAACCAAATGTGCGTGTGCGTTTGCGTTCTCTCTTCCTCTCCTTAAGTCTGGGAAGTGCCAAGGTCTCAGGTTGCCATCCTTTTTGTGCATTACAGGGTGTCTCATTGTCACGTCTTCTTGCCGCTCGTGTTGCTACGATTGCTTCAAGGCTGGTAATTTAAGCCGCCACCATGCAAGGTCCTTAGGCAGCTTATTCCGCACACAAATACGTACTGCAGCGACTTCTATCGTGGTTTCAAAGCCAACGTGAGCGATCTTAAAATTCAAGCTGAACGGCCCCTAAATCACTCCAATCTCTAAAGCGAGCGAGCGGCTTCTCTCTTTTCGCTTCCTTCCACACGTGCGCTCTCTCCTCCTCGCCGCGTAGTTCTCGGAAGACACGTGGACATTACGTCGGCGCCGAAAGTCACGTCGGCGATTCTACCTTGTTTGAAAACACCATCAACTTCCACTTATCACACGACTCCGAGTTTTCTCGGCTACGCGCTGTCACCGTTACACGTGCAGTGCAAAACGCAATGAACGAAATGAACTCAGTTGATTGCACACGACAGGCAAGCGAGACGTCATAGAAGAGCTGCAGGCGTGCGCGAGTGCATTGTAGAGGCGCACCCGCAGACAGACCTAAACTTAAGTTCTCGGGTTTTATGTGGCGAAACCACGATTTGATTATCAGGCACGCCGTAGTGGGAGACTCCGGATTAATTTTGACGGCCTGGGGATCTTTAAAATGCCCTAAAACGGGACACGGGCGTTTTTGCATTTCGCTCCCATCGAGATTAGGCTGCCGCGGCCGCGATTTGATCCCGAGACCTTGTGCTTAGCAGCGCAACACCATAGCCGCTAAGCAACCGCGGCGGGTTCGGACCTAAGCTGACGTTCCTCTCCTATACACGGATAAATCGACAGCCTTTTATCCTGGAGACGTCTCGTGCATAACCGTGTTGGCCACACGACGTACGACGAAGAGACTGGAAAAGTCGGAAGAGGAGAAATATTTTGTTATAATTTCAGTTTTTGTTACAATTCAACTTTTTGTTACATTCCGCTTGACTTTCACGCATTTAATAGCCGTGTTGAAAGAAATGTATACATACGCACATTTTACCCCTATTATTTACCCGAAATACTGCTCAAGAAAGCTTCATCGGTAAAATATACTTCAACGCACATACGTCTCGCCTACGTCGCTTTTTGCAAGAAACGTTGTTACCGGGCTAAGGTCAGTGCACCCTTGTTGATTTGGTGCTCTCCCAGTACACAGAAAAGAAAAAAAAGTCCTTCAGTCACAGGGAATAAATGATTCCAGACATATTGCGCACGAATATCTCTAACGGTGTTTTTCGTAGAGAAACTACGCCTATAAACGGACTTAGAGGCCACACGTACGTAGTCATCGTTAACATATAACATGGCCCATCTGACCGTCATTTTCGCATCTGCGCCTTTCTTCCGCAGCCGAACACTTGGTCGCATCGCCCAGCCCTGGCCAACTCGCAAAGGAGGCCTAGACCGAGTCGACGTGAAGCCAGGATTTCTGTTTCACTGCTTTTTTTTTGTCTGCGTTGGTCTTGGAGATGCGCCTATTTGTGTTCACGAACTCAAGAGTTGCCATCACCACCATCGTCATTAACACTCTCTCGGCATCCGACCTGCATCGTTCACTAATTAATTTGCGTGCGCTCGCGCAACGGTGGCGAGGGCGCTTACGACCTCGTCATCCCAGTGCCCGACCGTAAGTATCAGAACTGCTGCGTCATACTCGGAACAGCCTCGTCATCGCAGTGAGGGATCACCACTCTGAGAACCGCTGCATCATTACACCGAAAACGCCTGCTTTGATAAGGGAGCTTCATACCACGTGCATAGACGAGTGAACGAGATCTGCGCTGTTTAAACGCTGCGCCCTATAATCCTGTGGGTATTTGAGCGCAAAAACAAAGGATAAGAAAATCCAAGAGCCTCACGGAGTGCATTTTGGCACTTTGACCTAATTGGTGCTGAATCAAACTTTCTCAATGAAAGTCTAAGGATGCTGAGGAGAGAGTTTTGCAAATGTGTTGCACGTCTGGGTAAACTGTACTATTTTTACCTTGAAGACAGCGCAAGAAAAAGTAAATTAATCATGACATGCTAAAGAAATGCCTCTTGTCGTCTTCTAAAGGCAGGCTTTTTGACGGCTTCTACATATTAAACATTTTAACACCATTATGGGTGTGTAAAGGTTGTACTCTGCCTGTCTCATGGCTAGCATGCACCTCATTCTTCACGGGTAAGATTGAGTCGTTAATGAGAAGAAATAATTTTTGTTTTGTATGCATGTGTGTGTGTGGTGGGGGGGGGGGGGGGGTAGTGGGGATTACTTTTTATGGCAAGTGAAAATAATGATAGTTGCGACAGACAACACGAAAATTGCTTGAAATAAACTTTAAATAGCTACAGTTATCAAACTCTTGTGTCTGATATTTCGGTGCACACCAGGTGGCCAGAATAATTACTTTTCAACTGCGGGTTCTTTCATCGCAGGTGTGGCTTGAGCTCACTGTCGTTTACAATAAAATTTTTGTAGCATTAAGGCTAAGGGTGTTAGCCATGGGACAAACAAACACCTTTAACGGTGTAAAAAAAATTGAATGCACATACGTGAGAAGCCCTAGTGGGTTCACGGGAACCTTACTTCTCGTGATGTTTCTCGGTACAGACATTAGCATTTCGGCGTTGCCGTACGTCAGCCGCGCGTTTAATACGGTAATCCACCGCCTTGAGCCTGCTACTTTTTGCTTCAGCTGAAAGGTTTCCCGTAAGGCCGCTTTTTCGTAGTGATGTGGCTGGGGAAAACGCTTTTGCAGAACTTTCAAGGCGCCGTACGTCTGCCAAGCTCACAGAAGAGCGCACTTAGCGTAACCTGTGGTACGCGTCTAGATGCGCTCGAGCTGTATGCGAAACCAGCTGTCAAGCCAAGCGGCGCATGGCGTGAGTAGTGTTACACCGACATGCAGCAGGGGCGGCGTTGGTCGAGTTTCTCTGCTGGGCCGTCAAGGCATATGTAGGTTCAGCTGAGAGCAAAGTGCGTCGCGCAGACACCCGCCTGCTGTTTGAACCGGTTTGAAGCTCGCCTCGCGAGTTGCGGGCAGCGCCGTACACGTATGGTTGAGGCAACCGTGCCGAATAGCTCTGCGCTCAATGCGCAGAGTCCACACCCACACCGCTGAAGTCCACAACGCTGTGACACGGGCTGTATTTGAGACTCGTCATTGTGAAGCTGTAAGGTACACACGACACCAGAAAAAGTTGTGGAAGCACAGCTGCTCAGGTCGCGCCTCTCTCCGTTCACTTGAATGAGCGCGGTTGCGGTGTGAACAGCGAAGAAAGAAGTAACGCGGAACAAAAATTACGGAAGCTACGTCTAGTCGCGAGAAGCATCAATGGAAGGCATGGTAGGTGGTGGTAAACTTTATTGAAAGGGTGAAGGGGAAAGGGGGAGGTGGCTGAGGGATCGGGCTCAAGTGAGGCCCTGGGCCTGCTTGGCCTATACATCAGCTTCTCACTGCGCATGCCATGGTGACAGCAACGTTTGTTGGCATTTTCGCCAACAGCATACCACCGAATGGTACACGACTGTGCCAGCTGATACACCCCAAAAAGCGTAACATAATTTTGACACGCTGAATTCGATACTTAAAAAGTTCTACTTGCTGCGTAGTGCTGTAAACTCGACGCAAAGCCCATAGTATAGCGTGTTTTGGTACACTGGAGAAGATTTTTGTTGTAAGTAGTGTAGCAAACCAATTATTCAGTAACAACCTTGCTAATTTTTGCTCAGTTTTTTTTTTTCCTTCTTGTACGGAAGTACTCTCGATTGCGAGAAATAAATATGAACAAGTTGCTTTAATGTGATTTGGAGTGATGTGGGGTTAACGTTCGCTATAGTTGCATTCAAGCGTGCCTACATTGCCAGCTGTAAACTGTGCCGAATCCGCGTAGCACATCGTATACCTAACTCAAAGAAAGTAAAAACAAATAAACGAATGTCTCGGCCACAACTACTATACTGCACGACTATATTGGCGTCTGGTGGCACTGTTACCGTTGTTCCGCAGGCTTTTGCTATTGTTCTGCTGTTGCGAATGAGAACGCGGGTTCAATAACCGACCGCGGCAGCCACATTCTAATGGGGGCAGCTACAATGCTCGATTACCAAGCTTTAGGTGCACGCTAATTGAAACCCCAAGTGGTTAAAATTTCGAGCCCTCCACTTCGGCATCTCTCCGATTGTTGCTTTGCGATGTTAAACACCTTGGATCAGTTGCGTTCATGAATGCTAAGTTCAATTAATTGTAGCGTCCCGTCAAAGGGAAACTGACTCGGTCATTGTTTTTATAGCGTGGTAAAATTGTCTTGCTTTTTAGTTCTTCGTTGCAATGAAAACGGCGTGCAAGCTCTTCGATCAGCAGATCGTACGACGTGCATGGTTGGGGGGCAGCGCAAGGGACGGAGACGAAGGTAGCGAGACGAACATCCGCGACGCTTAACTTGCAGCTGAAGGTTTTATTGCAAAAAAAGAACATACACTGAGCGCATCACGGGATGCACTATATCAAAAGCTAGGGGCAAGAAGCGTCAAAAAAAAAAAAAAAAGCAAGGCCGGCAGCAATGGCGATGAGACGTTATGAAGGTACAGCAATGATTAGTACAAGCTAAGCACGTGCGTGGCATAATTCCAAATGTAACAGATACTTCCCACTCAAGCAATGATAGCAATGGCTGTCTGAAACAGATGGAGCCCTTCTCCTTTATCTAGAAGGTCTCCATGATTTCGCTAGAGACCTTATTCCGATACATGAACAATACCTGGGTGCCTTCAAAAGGCGGCTTGCAGCTACAGTCGTGGCAGTGAACTGATGCGAGTATGGAAATCCCTTCAGGGAGCTATTGTGTGCTCTTAATCTAATACTAAGATAACGGCCAGTTTCGCCGATAAAGACAAGACAAAAAAGAGGAATCGTGTAAACGACGTCACATTGGCAAGAGGAATGTCAACCCTTGTTTTTCGCTGCACGAGACGACCGTGTTTGTCGTCTCGCGTCCTTCGTCGTCGGCCCTTGTGCCGCCCCCAACCACGAATGTTAACCAACGTGCTCTATTTTCGGCTCTTATTTACGACGGGTTGTGACGCAGTCGCATTTTATTACGTTCGTACGTTCCTTTACTGCGAGGAAACGCGGGCGCACCGAACGTGCTGCTTCATTGCGAATACTGACGCTCTGTGGCCTCGCGAATTCACGTCGTATACATGGCCATATATAGAAAACATTCGCAATGCAGTGACTTACCGACTGATAGACCACACCTCTGGAGAGAGCAGTCCGCAACTTAAAAAAAAAAAACGCATGCTCATAGTTGCGCCGTTGCTTTCATCGTTGCACGTAGAAATCGCAGCTTAATAGCTCCTATTCAACACAAACAAACGCAAACGTCGTTCGTAATCGATTCATTTTGCACCCAGAACGTCGAAGTAGCAGGGAACGCCTGATTGTGAATTTCAGCCTTCCCAAGAGCCCAGGTCGGAAAATTGCACATTGTCAAAACGTAAAAATAGCGAATGAACTAATGAAACCGCGGCACTACATTTACGAGGCTGATAAAACTAAAAGGCGCTATGTTACGCACATGCCGCCACAAAACTAGTGCGGTCCTTTATGAACCGTTCGGTGAACTGCACATGAAAAAGGCCGCCTTTGAGTGGCCGCGTTCGCATACTTGCAGCAATACACTATAGAAATGTCCATGCACCGATGCTTCTGCAAGCGTCCGGGAACAGCCTGAAGTTTGGCATCGGTTTTCCAAACTCCATGCATTTTCTCAAACGCGTATAGTACTGCAACAATTCGAACTGACCACAACGGTTAGGTGTTCGCTCTGCTTGGAACTCTTCCAGAGAAACAACAAAGGACCTTGCATGGACTCGATTTGTCTTATTGTAACCAGAAAAATGTTCGAGCGTCGTTGAAAGAGAACACACCGAAACAAATGCTGGCGCTTTCGAAAACCGGGCTCGCCCTCTGTCCTGTCGCGCGAGAAGCGCCGGGAAGGAGTTGCACCGCTGCAATGGTCTGCCTCGGTTACCGTAGAACTGGACAATGTCACATCTCTTTGTAGCTAACGGGGAGTCGACGACCGGGAGATCGAGACCCGCGGACTGTTGGCCCATGCGCAAGGTGTCCACTTCTAGGGTGGTGGGCAGCCGTAAGTATGACATACATTAGAAACACAAGCACAGTGTGAGCGCCACACGCCTGCTAACCTGCCTTCGCAAGCTTCGCTGGCCCGGCTCCCGGTTTCCATCGCACGTCAATCCCTGCTGAATGGAAGCACAACGCACATAACCAAGAAAAGTGCGCTCATTCTCATTCGTCTTGTTATTCCATTACACATCCGCTTTTATTTATTAATTTATTCTCTATTTCTTATTTATTTTTTTAGTTTCCGCTAGCACAATTTTCTTTCGTGCCGACCATTTCAAGCATGGCGTCGTCGTGCTGCTCGAGCTTATTTTCTTACTCCTGGTCTATGTTTGCTGGAGAAGCATTTTGTTTGTGACCATGTGCTCGCGCACACCACTGGTTCGACGACGCAAGAGAGCGGGTAAAGGGAGCTGTTCTGATTCCGTCGGGTTGCATTGTTCCCGCACTCACATTTGCGTTACGAGCAACCGGCATATCGGTAAAGCGACCTATACCGCAGAGGACCTACCGACATTGGCACGAACCTTGAGAGTATTACGTTATCAGCAACACGCCGAGAGCTCGTGCTACACAGCGCAACGCCTGACCTCGAATATATTTAGCTCGCGTTAGTCTTGTAAGTTATCTGCACCGAAATACTGACGCACGTGCGCTTTCTGCGCACGAGTGCGATTTTGCCTGCTGACCGTTTTCCGGCAACACTGAATCGCATGCGCTGTACTTTTGCCTCGTGCACTTGGCGTGCTATAGCTTCCCGAACTAACCCGCACGGTTATTTGCTGTTTTGCACCATACGTCACCCTTTGTGTGTCCTTTCCGAGACTTGTGAGAGGCACTGCAAGCGTCTTCAGACAGCGTTTGTGAATGATGCATATTTCTTTAATAGTGTCAAACTTTCCATAGTGTGCATTGTTGCCTCCTAAAGGTAAGTGACTCTATACTGGAAACAACGCTGGAGATAATGTATTTAAGTCATGATGTGCAGTAGCGATCGCTGTCGCATATAGTTGTAAGCTAATTTGCTGCGCACCACAGGAAGTGTCCTCATACAAGCTACAGCAACTGAGGTCACAGTGCCTTCTATTTGTTAAAGTTAATCAATATGTCAAAGAACTGTACAGCCACATATGTGAAGCACCGACAAATTGCCGCCATTAAATGATGCCTGTTCGCAACAGGTGCAACTCATTGTCTGTTATAAAGGATAGCTATGTGTGTGTGTGGGCGGGGAAGGGGGGTAGACGAGGGGAGGGGGGGTTGAGAGAGAGGTAGTTGTTTGCTTCCCAAAACCGGTAATACGAGATGGACGGATATAGAAGTCGTCTCGCAACCAATGCGGTTGAAAAGTACTTTGGCTGGCTGCCGTAATCGTCGGCCACGGGAAAACTGTTCAATTCGAAGGCGACAAAAAGAAACCGGCATCTTTAGCCTCAGCAGTGGCCCGTTGCGTGACTGAAGCGCGAAAAGCGTGAAAAGAAAAGAGCAAAATAGTACAGCTTCGCAGGTAACTACGCTTCGACGGGAACACCTGTTACAAGAAAAAAAAAATATAATTAAGAACTAAAAATTTTGCGAAATCGGCGTCAGGCCTCGAGTATCTCTGGTGTTATTCACAGCTGCGCATGAAGCGCTTGAAAGCTCGGCGGCTACTACCGTGCCTGCCACGCTTCATTGCAAGGCGGCCCCGACGCGCATCCCATTGTCTCCGATTCTGTTTGTGTCCCAGCTTTGGTTGATAACAAGGGACAATCGGAGAGTGTTTTGCTTCACGAGGGGCCTCCTGGCATATGCATATTTGACCCGCTAAGAGAAACGTCCCTGGTGTTTTCTTTCTGCTTGCACCTAATCGACACTAAAAAAACATCGCTCTTATCGTAGAAAAGTCGCCATGGGATATGTCCCCTTTCATTTGTGTTGAAGCAGCGGAGGAGCACATTTATCTAGGCCAGGTAGTCGCAGAAGACTCTGATCCCGAGAAGGAAGCATACAGAAGAATAAAAATGTGTTTGAGCTACTTTGGCAGACACCCACAGGTCATAGACTATGCCAATGCCAGTGATATCCGTGGAAGTAAAAATAAGTAACTATCGCGTTTTGGTGATACTAAGCTGTAAGTTTCAAACTTTAAGCATAACAATCTTAAACTAAGGACCAAGAATCGAGGGATCTAACGGAAAATTATGGGCATTACATTCAGAGTTAGGAAGACTACGGCAGTATGTGGGCGGTAGACGCGGATAGATATTCTTTTTGTGATTAAGGTCAAGCACGTTTGGACAGGTTATGAGATGCACGAATAACATGTAGTCTAATAGAAGAACAGTACAGATACCATGAAAAAAAGAACAGTCGGTGGCTGTAGAGGTTTATGCAGAGTATAGTGAAATTGTGAAATTTAATTTTCATGCGTGCACGATAGATTTGGCGGATGCACAACCTGGGTAATTCGAGAAGATTACTAGACAAGGTTGTCGTCTCACAGTAAACTTAGAATCAGACATTAGCGTTGATAAAATTGCCGTGTTGCCGGGGGCCGGTGCTCATAAAGCATTCGCACGAAAGTTCGTACGATATAACTGTTCGTAAGAAAAGGCAACGGCAATCGAACTTATTCTTAGCGAAAGTGGCCAGCCAAAGTCTAACCGTCCATAAGAGCGAAAAGTTTCGTAACTTACACCCAGATTCGCAAATTTTCTAGTTCGTAAGGCCTATTCGTCATTGGCTGGCTAAATTAGACAACTTTCGGGAAATTTCAAAGTATAAAATCGGCCCAAATAAGCGAAAATGCTTTGAAATCATTGACCTCACACTAATGTCATTTGTGCAACTGTTTCGAGCTAAATTTAGAAGTAAAGTGATTGAAGTTCTGTTTCTTCGCTGAACAACCGTTTTTTTTTTCTAGCCAATAAAGGCAACGAGAGAGTTGTAAGGTCGCTATGCGACATCAAAATTTACTTAGTGTTTCTTTTTAGCGACTCTTGAGGGCGTGAACGCGCTAAATTTGATTATAATATAGTTGTACATTCTTCAAGTGTACAAATGTATCGTTATATATTTGCGTTTGCTACGGAGCGGGCGAAGCAGTTGAGACAAAGGACACTGCGGCCACTCCAGTGATGACGTAGCTTGACTGGGTTAATGGCACGGTCCCTTAAATTGCGAGTTTCTGCAGGCAGTCAATAAAGGGCCACCGGTCCAAGAGGCATACGGTAACGTTGGACCTGCTCACCTCAAATTAAAGTAGGCCGAATTAAAAAATAAAATATCCTGAATCAATCTGTCTATACTCCGTTCCATAGATAGCACTCAACGCTATGGAAGCTGTATACGCAAGAAGTTGGGTCAAGAAAAGTTACCACTGCGCGTCAACAGCGTTCGCTCGCACGATCATGCACGTGAAGATCCTCGCGACGGGTTGCAATTAAAAAACCCGCAAAGAACAACAAAATTTTAAAGAACCGCCGTGGTTGAACGCGGTTAAACCACGTTTGTCGAGAGAAGTGGTTCTTGTGGGGAAGGAGAAAAGGCTAGCGCTATTTTCTGCAACCCATGCGGGAGCACGGCTCAGCGCCAGCAGGGTGGAGGGGATGGGGTTAAAAGAGAGAGAGGGTAGGAGGGAGAAAGGTAGAGGGTCGTAGAAATGGAAGCGAAGTAGTGGCCGATCAGGAAGCCCGAGGTGGTGGGATGGCCGTTAGGCAATCAGTCTTTGTAGAAATGTCCTATAGTCTCGCCGAGAGCCCCGACGAGTCGAGCGACAGCACGGTTTTGCTTGCTTTGAGAAAGGACAAAGACGCTGCTCGGCGCCGTCAGGAACTACCGCATCTATACCAATTGCACCACACAAGACAACACACGCACGCTGCTCGGCGCAGCAGCAGTAGCAAGCGAATTGGCCTTCATGCTTCGTCTCCCTTCAACGCAAACTAAGCGCCGAAAGCACAGCTCATACGAAGCTACCAGCACTCGGCGTACTTTGTAAACATCGCAGATCCCTTCGAAGATGAGGCCCGCGCGACCGCGCACTTTGTTGACATTGCATATCGCTTGCGAGACATATGTGGGCGCCCACGCGGCGTACGCAGCAACCGCCGGTAATGGCAGACTGTAGGGCCCAGTGTGACCTTGGTTGAGCTTGAAGCTCACACTTACGGAACCAGGCGTTTTCTGGGCTTATACCTGGAGTAGCAAAGCTATCGCTCTAAAATGATCTAAAACAACGCATTAACAGCCGTATACCACACTGTGTTTGCTTTTAAGGATTAAAACTTGTTTCATTCAATGCTGAGCCTATATAAAAAACAGTTGCGCACAATTGCGGTCAAAAACATCAAACTATATCTAAGTGCGAACGAAGCTACTGCAAGAAGTATCTCTAGCCTCCACAGCGTTGACTGCTATGTATGGAACAGATTATAGTAGCGCATGTATGCAACGAAGGCCCACTACTCTGTTGGCGGAATGGTGTTGTTGCGAAAGGAGCGTCGGCCCCGACGGTGCAATCAAGGCAACAATCGTCTGAACGTCCAAATACCCGCTGAAATTGAAGCTCAAGCGCGAAACGACGATGGAGAGGTTTGTTGCTAGTAAAAAGGGCTCCGGGGGCAGGTACGAATAATAAAGCTCTGGCTAGCTACTCAGCATCGAGGAAGGGGAGCAAAAGAAGAAAGCGAGGGGAGTAAAAAAAAACAAAGCGTAAGAAATGACTATGGGGGACGAATTTGATAGCTTGCAGGCATATGTGGAGTGAGGACTCTCAGCATTACGAGACCAGTCGGCTGTCACGCAGCACCTTCAGGGTATACATATAGAACTTTAGATCACGTTAACAACGGCGTGTCCCGTATTTCTTCCAAGCCAGTCAAGCACCCGTCAATTAGCTAAGCCGGCGGAAGCATACACGGCGAAATAAGCTTGTTGACTGTCACACTTCTCGTCACGGTTATTTTCACGTCGCCCAGCAGTTAAATTTGAGAGGAATGCTCTTCGTTTATTTCTAAGCCGCGGCAGACGTCGTTTATGATGGAAGTGTCTGGCCAGGATCGGCCGCGGTTAGCCTTGAGACGGCGGGCTGAACATGACGCCCATTGTGGTGGTGTTGGTGTTGGTGGTGTTGGTGGTGGTGGTGGTGGTGGTGGTGGTGGTGGTGGTGGTGGTGGTGGTGGTGGTGGTGGTGGTGGTGGTGGTGATGATGATCTTCATTTAAGACACGCACCCACTAAGTGGGATAGGCCAAGAATAGCGTAAGAGGAACATTTATTCTGAAAGAAAACCGAGAAAATGCAACAAAAGGGAACATTGAAAAGGGAAGAAATGCGATTGAGCAGTCAGGATAACCCTAAACGAGCTTATGAGAAAGGTAGTAACGAAGAAGAGATAAAATACCACATTAAAAAGGGGGATTTTGAATAGTAATTTTAGTGAAATGAACAGTGATGCCGGTACTTGAGCTTCGCTCAGAGCTCTTCGTTTTCGTCCTCGCCTTTTCAGAGACCGTCAAGTCGATGGTTATGCCGCTACGAGTTCATTAATCCGAGGTCAACAAACTCCCGTTGCTATAGCGAGCAAGCCATGGTGACCGACGTCGCCTCATCAAATAGAGAGAAAGAGAGAACTAAACTTTATTGCTAGGCCAAACTTCTTGAGCCCAAAGGTGGGCTCAAGAAGCCCACCATGGCCTTAGGCTAATATAATGGTGAAGTACAGGCTCGTTCTGCCTGTGCAGGCCTGTCGATGATGCGGGCCTGTTCTGAGGTTAAATGGTTTCTTTTTGCTTACGCTATGCCATTCTTGTTACATTTCACCTATTTATCACCGCCTTCATCGATTACCGTCATTCTGATACTTGGTTGGTGGCCTTCTGATTACTATAGGACATGATGGCGAAGACCAGCTTGTGCATCATAACTCGTGTTTGAACGAACCTGGTTCTCTCAATTTCCTTGCAGTAGACGGCAAGGAGGCCAAGGAAGAGCTGGTGGAGACGCTGTACAAGGTCGACGGCGACAAGCTGGTGCTCGAGCTGGAACCGACCCAGCACCAGAAGCTGTGAAACCTCGTGCGTGCCTCCACTCTACAGTACCGCCGAAGTGGCGCCGAACGGCTAGCGTTACGCCTTTGTCGGTCCACGTGGGCCAATAGGTGTCGCTTCGATGGCGGTGTTCCTCCCTTCTATAGGCACAACGCAAGCCGTTCGCCCCCCTTTGTACTCATACGAGCTATCCTTCCGAACGACCCCTGGCGGCCCTGTCACGAAGAGCTACTCCCGTGAACTGGCGGTGGCACGGGAAAGTGAAAAGACGCGCGAGGTGCGCGCGCGAGACATGGCAGTAGGCGCCAGAAGGGTCGTCGGGACTGCTGGTCCCTCACATGTCACACGGCCTTTTCAACGCGTATATTGAGTGTTGGGAGCCCTACGTGACACAAGACTACCGCGGACGCTTCCAAACGAAAGAGCTAGGGGCCGGGAGGTAGAAACGCTTTCGGAATAAAAAGGGAATAAATCGGGTAAAGCGCTGCAGGCAGGTTGGCCGACGTTTCGACAGGTGTTTTTCAAAGGTGGCCTGGTCATCTTTGGAGTTAGTTTTACGTGATGAGCGTAGTGAGGTCACGTGGTGTCACCTGATGTCAGTCAGTGGCGCAACACGGCAGCAACTTTTTTTTTCCAAGAATCTTATTTGCAGATTGGCGCAGCCTCCAGTGACACAACGTGACGTAACTCCACTAGCAACATATAACACGCCAAGGATAACAAGGCCGCGTTCGACGAAGATGGAGTCCGCCTATGGAAATATTGACCAGCTTGTTTGTGGCGCCTTCACCCTGGTTCATCCTTCTTTATATAGGTACTATGCATGCGTACGTACTTGCTTAAAGACGGTGTGTTTTTCCAGTCTGACTGGGAAAAACACAGCGAAAATAAAGTTCCGCCGGAGGACTGGAGCAAACCGGCAATGTCTGCGGACATGGCTTATGAACTACAGCGCCCGACAAATCACGCGTGAGCTTTATAGGTGCGAAATGCCGATGCATATTTGTATTTGTATTAAGTCAGCTCAGGGCATTTCGCTTCTCGGTGAGTACTGCGTTTCTTTGTGTTTTTTTTTTTTTACGACACGCGAGATAGGAACAGTTTCCATGCAATTTGTTGCAGAGTGAGTGGACTGCCTAGAGAGTTGAACAGGATAACTTGACTGAAGAGAGATGAAGGTTCTGCAGGCGTATGTTGAGAGCTTTGTGACTACTCCAACTTGGCAGTAGTCAAGTAGAGCTCGAACTCCGGACAAAGCAATGCTACCAGTGAACATAGAAAGCGTATGCAGAACAACCGCGACTGCATTTTGCGAACTGAAGAGAACACCGCGGAAGACTAAGTAAAATTCAGCAATATTATGGATAAGCGAGGTCCTGCTCAAAATTAAAATTTGCTCCCTGACACAATATATAGGAGTAAAATTTTCTAAAAAAATGATGCCGATGCCGCTCTGACCAGCAATTCTAATGGAAAAGCCGATTTACAGCCCCATTTGCCTATGTACGCTGCAATATTAATAATAACTAATAAACGTAAACCTGGTGGAAATTCTGTATAAATTTGCGACAGCAAATGGCAGAAGACGTGCAGGCCTAGGTACAGTTATACCTCGGATCTGTGCTTCCTATATAATCGACAGTGTCAGGTTGGTTTCCACGCATGAGCAGAGGAAATGGTTGCCCAGAATGCGAATAAATCGGAGCGGTCACTTCGTAAAGCGCAATAATAATGCTCATGGACTTGTATCGTTTGAAGATATCTCATTCTTGTAAATTAATATTTGTGCGAGAGCAATGAAAGTTTCGCGAATAGATAATTTAGTTATCAGGGAAATAAGTGAAATTATCGTGCTCAAGTAAACTACAGTTTCTCAATAACCTGCAATATAGTACCGTTATTGAAGTCACAGAAAACATGTTTTGTCGTAGTTGCCAACCCTAGGCAACAGTCTGTTGACAAAGTTCTATCGACAGTGAGGCTAATAGGCAGCGCAATCCGAGCTATACTGCAGAACAGTGAGGTGTCACTGATATACATAAATAACGTTTGTTGTCAAAGAAAGAAAAGTGTCATGCGAGCGCTGGCTCTTTCAAGGTTATGATAAGCCTCGCTGTTAAGAGAATAAGTGCCAAATCATTCCGCGAGAGTAGGTGATAATGAATGTCGTCCAAATGAAAGAGACTTGGACAGCGAGATCAGGCTCTGTTTAATGAGACCGGAATCAGTGCATCAAAATGAAGCATGAGACGCCAGACACAATGTTAAATGTGCTATATTTTTTTCTCAATTGTATCATACGAAATATCAACTGCATTTATATGTATCAATCGCATTTGTATCAATACAAACTTTGAGCATGCCCTACATGAACGGCTGTCCTGTGCTTCATTTGGACGACGCCGGTTGCACAATGTGCGAACAGTGTTCACTTGGAAGGCTGAAGAGAGTGTAGACTGCAAGGGCGTTCCACCTGACGTTGTTTCTTGAATTGTAACTGCGGGAAGTAAATGAGGACAGCGCAAGAACACCAGCATGCAAACATCCTAGAGCCACTTTAGGAAAACTTTTTCGTACGCGAGACCGACGCATCGTTCGACTGACGCCTTGACTCTCGTTTACTTGGCTGTCGAGGCAGACCTCGTGAGGCGATCTTACGCACGAACATCTTTGTGTGTGTGGCCCTTGACTTAAGTGCGTGTATGAGTATTATGGAGCATGTATTGTGCGTGCGATGATGTTTGTGTCTTAGTGACGTCATGACGAAGGCTTATAGTGTCGTTAACCATGAGCTTCGAGCTGGTTCACTCGTGTCTACCTACATTGAGACAGCGCAAGGCGACGAGACCCGGCAGACTTTCCGTGCGTTCGCGTCTTTGTTGTTGACGATTTAGCTTCGTCATAAAGCGTTTCGTTCGTTTTGGTCGCAAGGGTCGTGGGTTTTGTCGAGCCTATCGTTATGTGCAGCGCCTGCTACTTTGAATTTATAGTATGCTTATCTTCTCTTTTCTGGACGACAAACCGATGAATGAGCCGTCGCTGGTGATGCTCATGTGCTATTTTATCAAAGTGTTGTTACTGGTGGTGGTTGTAGCGCCTATTTTTGCTGACACCAATTCTTTGTAAATCCACGTAATAAAATTGTCTGCCAACGAATAAGAGAGAACCTGTCAATGGTGTCGCGTTTTCATTACGCTCAGGATAAAAAAACCTTGGTAAAGGTATACCTGCTAAAAGGTTGAAGGAATCCTTAAGTAAATCTGAATGATTCGAGAAAAAAAAAATTCCGCATCTGATGCAATTGCTGAACGCGTCGTTTTCTCACCGCAAGTGAGATCAAATGTAACAAAGCCTCCATTATACTCCCGAAATGAAGCTTGCAAAATTGCTAGGATCCTGGCTACACAGACAATAAATAAAACGTTCGAGTAATCTTCCACGTATGTGCAAAAGACGCTAGAAATTGTTATTAACCCGAACTTAAGCTCGCTGTTTTAATAATTCTCTATTTAGTCGCCAAACCTTCCCTGCAGAAGCCAGTACGTATACTTCGACATTTGCAGATCTCACCCTTTTACTTGGCGTGCTTGTCGTTAGCGTAAATGTTATGCCAAATAAGACGATACTTAACAATCTTTAAAACCCTAGGCATGAGTGCGTGGCAGCCCCTAGGAAACGGCGTGGGAACGTCCTCAAATCTGTCTGGATGTCAGTGGAGCAAACATCCCTGACTTACGACTCAGGTGTTTTCGTGCACAGCTGAGGATCCAGTTGCGCGAATAGGGCAGCGTCAAGCAACTAGGTCGCAGCCGGTCAAAAAAGCACGCGCTTGAATCAGCACTGCGGTGGCAAGGGGGCGGTCTGATCCCCGGAGGTCAAGCTTCGGGGCGTTTCGAATGGGTCGGGACCGAGAGCTACAGCACGCAGCTAAGGCAACTTGACGTCAGAGAGCCTCGGGATATGTAATTTATCGCTTCGGAGCCCAGCGCCGCGACGTGCCTGAGAGAGCCTGAGCGTTGCAGCTTTGGCACGCAACACTCGTTGACCGCCCAAGTCACGATGATTGTAGAAATGCACCGACCCGCGAAAGAAGAACGTTTCTATGCAACGGCGTCACTCGAATAACTTAAGACAAGGAAGCAAAAGAAAGCCAAACGAAAACACACGCAAGACAAAAAATAAAGAAAGAAAATACGTGAAAGGCAAATTGCCATTGTCACAACGGATGACAACGAGGGCAAGAATAACTTACTGCTTGCAAAACAAACACGACGTACTCGGCGCTACATTTTCGGAAGTTGCCCATTGCGGAAAATCCAGCTGGGCACTTTTTTTTTTATAAGGGTGTGTGGTAGACATCATGCAGTGTCGGCTGGAAGCCCTACAGTTGTGCTACTCCACTCAAGAGCAAAAGAAAACCAAACGAAAACGCACGCGAGAAAAGAAAAAAGAAAGAAAGAAAACACAAGAGAGACACGCACTGCAAGACCTGGAGAACACGATTCTATGCCAATGCCGTTCCTTTTCGCGCTTCGTCCGTAGTCGGCACTGCGCCCTGCTCACGATATCAGCGGGATCGTCCAGCCGTGAACGGTGGATGGTAAGCAAGGAATGGAGTAGAGCGAGAGAGAGAAAAAAAGACGCTTTCATTACACCAGCACAATTTGCATGGCTGAGTACTTATAAGCATTTACCGTTGCAGCCGACGTAATGCGCACATGGCATGCACGAACTGCAAATTACTGAGTTGTGTTCTTTTTTCTCGCGATTCGTACTGCTGCCTCGATAAAGATATTGCGTAACGTTCCGAGGTAAGTGCATACGTAGGCCGAGAAAAATACTGGTATAGAAGAAAAAAAAAATGGCCACCCATCACTGCTGCCACACGATGCAATATTGCAGGACGAAACTACGCATGACGACCCTTTCACTTGCAGCAGGACTGTTCACGTTGTCACAGCTTTAACACTATAGAAACAAATACACAGCGAAGGCTTACTTACACAGCACTCTTCCGCGAAAGGTCAGGGGGCATATTTATGCCCCACCTCTACCCCGCAACATGGACCCCGAGTTCCAACAGGGCCGTCGGCAGGCACGCAGTGAAGCCATTTGGCGACGCTACGGCTCGCAAGATGGAGTGCTTTACACAGACGCAGCCAGACACCCTCGGGGTGACCTCATGACCGCGGTGGTAGCGGATCACAACGGAGGACTGATAGAATATACAACAATCACGGCTGGCCGAGTGGTGGAAGCGGAGGAAACCGCGATTGCCATGGCCATACATGCGGAAGCGAATACCGTCATCAGCGACAGCAAGCAGGCCATCGGCAATTTCGTCCGTGGTAGAATTTGCAAACAGGCGTACCATGTCCTCACACGACACCCCCTAAGCGGCTTGAAAACCCTCGTGTGGACCCCCGCTCACGCGGCTGTGCCCGGCAACGCGTCGGCTCACAGTTTGGCTCGAGATCTCGCGCGCCGAGCCTCGTCCGCGGATGCGGACGGCGTGAATGAGGAGGTGAGACACGAGGAACCCTGCGAGACCTATTATGAAATAGCTCATCGGTATCGCTTGACGCGTCGCGCGCTTCCACCACCGGCCAAGCAACTCGACAAAACGCAAGCGGTCGCGTTTCGGCGACTTCAGACAAATACATACCCACACCCAAAATACATTAACAAAATCACAGGGGGCAGGGAAAGCGACAAATGTAGGCTATGTTCAGAAACAGGAACACTAACACACATAATGTGGGAATGCACCTCGCTCCCGTTCTCTCATCCCCCCGTCAGCAGCGAGACTGACTGGACAGCCTGGCTCAGTTCCGGGGACGTCGACCGACAACTTGAACTGGTGGACTGGGCGGAAAAGGCCAAGCAGGCCCAGGGCCTTACTTGAGCCCTAACCCTCAGCCACGTCCCTCTTTACCCTTCCCCCTTTCAATAAAGTTTATCACCACCACCACCTACTTACACAGCATTGTAGATGCAAGTATAGCTTACCTTCAATCGAGGTTTACTCGTCACAATAGAGCGCGGTTTCTATTATTACTTCAAGATAACGCACGTTTTATAGTAAGCCTGCCCGTAAATAATTAAAAGACACCGCTGCAGAATCAATACAGTGCTTGGATGAAAGAGTTCCATTTGTCGCAGTAGTACGAAAATGAGGTTAGCCTGCCACCGACACTGAGCCCTCTGAACAGCCTACCAGCCTCGCTCGCTTGGCAAGGAGGCAAGCCTCAACGAATGACAACTTTTTTTCTTTTTCCGCTTACGTAGCTGCGTTGAATGTGTCCTGGAGAGAAAATGAATACGACCGGACCGAGTTACAGCAAAGGGGTATTTACTGCTTTCCTTTTGTAATTTGAGTCGAACCGCTGGCGCGGGGCACCCGACATACAAGAACCATGGTACCAGTCGCCGGAGCCCCAACATCATCCAGAAGCTTTTCGAAGCTGTTTGCTTAAATATAAGGAAGGGTGCACAAGAAGGCACGAAATATGTTGAGATACGACCGAAGTTAGAAGCTACCTTACACTCAGCCACAAATGGACAACCGAACGTGGGGCAAGAAAGGCAGGGAAAATAGCTACATAAAAATTAAAAGCGTGGATACGAAAACGTTAAAATCATGGAGGAGTGTATATATAGGGATATAATAACGTTTGTAGATAAGTGGTGTCTCTTAGTGCTGAGAACAGCAACTGTTAAAAGAGTGAACCAAGCTGCTAGGTCGCCATCGACGGTCAAGAAAGCTAACCGGCCAGCAGAAATTTTCTTTGCCTAATGGTTAATAATAAATAGAAGAAGTAAAAACACAATCGATCAAAGAAAGCTGGGCCGTATACTTTTTTTTAACTCCTGGGCGCAGTTCCATCTGCTTCTTTGCCGCCCGAGGAGCACGTTGTTGATAGCAGAAAGGCAGCAATCAGATGCGCGCCACTGGATCGGATGTGTACGAGGCTGACGTTCCTGGCTCTGAAGGGGCCACTTCGTCTTCTCAAAAGAGCGCGCAAGCAAAACGTTGATCGCGTCCCCGTGTTACTGCAATTACGAGCGAGAGTCCGTTTGTGGATCATGTAAGAGTGCTGCTTGCGTGGCGGTGTGACGTTTTCGAACGTCACACCGCCACGCCCTCTCAGTGCATATAGGGACGATGCTTGCCGCAGGCATAGCGTGTTTGTCAAATGCAGGGAGAACGTGATGAAACGCACGTTGAGAGCAACGCACGAACAGAAGCACGCAAAGTTCCAAAGTCACTTGCAAAGCCTAATCGAATTATGTTTCATCGATAGGACGGCCAGAAGCGACTTCATCGACGTGTGTTTACTTCAACAAAAACGCGGCCTGTCGGTCCGCATCAAAATCTCTTAGCTGCCGAGCCAATGCGACTGATGCGTAGTTACCGTCATTGCGTGCAATATGCGCAATCGGAGTTTTCCCCACAACCGCTGATAACGTCTCGCTGATAAAACTACTCATCGTAATACAAAGGCAGCACAAGTTTCCGAGACAGTCTGGTAAATGAACAACATGGCTGCATTACAAAGAAAAAAACTGTAGCTTACCTGCTAACATTTCACGCTTTGTGCAGTGACGATACCGAATGACCAAATGCAAATTTTGTGCGGAAATCTTTCCTTTTTTTTTTAAGCGCACGGTTCATTGATTTAGATTCGGTGGGAAGCAGGCTCGATGCTGCCTGCATAGGCCTGACGCACACATGGTGTGAGTCAGCATGACAGCTCAATGAAAACGGACACGTGACCGCCGGGCGGTCGTAGTCAAAGTCGTGGACGTGAACTCACCTAATGCGTCGTCTGCAGTCCAGACAGTCGTCTCGGACACTGTTGACGGAATTCCCCAAGCTTCACCCCAGACACACATGCACTAGTCGGGATGGATACAGAAGTGTCACGGGAATTATCGTGGCGCTCGCGAACCGGCCGCACGTAGGAGCAGAAGCCCTTGTTGTGTGTAAAGTGCGCTCCTATACTTCGTGTGCGTGTTGGTGGCGATGGTGGTGCAGTAGGCGGGGCTAGCCTGGCATACTTAGCCGGCAATTCTATTGAGAAGTGTATACAGCGTGCTACAGGGTTTATTGCACCCGAGGCGATTCGCACATGCCGCATGTGGAACGCATGCGCACAATCTGAATCGCTTCTTTATGACGTGCTACATGTCAGTATATCGGCATGTGTATACTCCACCATGCGGGCGCACTAGCTATCACGGCTAGTACGCTCCGCTACCTTCCCATGATCATATCACCTTTATTTTTGCCTCATTAGTAAAACACTAGACCGTGACTAATAAAGATCGTCGTTCAATGTTACTCTTGTCGTCTCTGCGCTTCATTGAATTTGACCAGCCCAGCGCTGGTAAAGGTGTAGCCTCCTAGAAGTCTACACGTAGCAGCCTGTGCAAACAACATCCAACGTTTAACCTGCTATAATTAGATCAGCGTAAAGTGTGTGTTAGCGGCTTTGCATGTTGTAAAGATGATACGACACATCATGGCATACTTACTGCTGTTTCCCGACATCAAGCGACGGAGGCTGCATGCAGGCGGCTACTCAGATGGAAAACTAACACACCGAATGATGTTGCCGCTGGAAGACTTAACACCGACGATGCTTCCTCAAATCACGACACTAAGTTTGTTGCACTGGTCATGCAAAAATGTCGAGCATTGCGGCACCGGTGTCGATATTTCTAATGGTTACCTGTCACGTGGGCTATTACTTACTTCATCTACATAGCAACGTTATCCGCCTCAGAAGTACTCAAAATTTATCATTTCTTTCCTCGTTCCTTCCTTTTGCTCTGAGGCCGGGTGACCGAAGCTGCGTTCCAGATGGTGGTCTGGTCTCGATCAAAGAAATTCCGAAAATAAAGTTTTGTTTTGTCGGGCACAGCAGCCCATAAAACTATAATGTGCCACGTAAAATTATCAAAGCATCTAGCTTTCTGAGTTAAAGATAAATAGAGCGCCCACTTGGGCCGCACCCACTTAAGGAAACGTACGATATGTTCCGTGCCGGCTGGGCACACTTTATTTCTGCGCCTTGTCGATGTTAAAATTCAACAACTAGTCTTCATCCATGAGGCATAAGTGCTGATGTCACTGTTCACGAAGCCACAATATAATCACCTCACAAACTACGTTTCCGGCGCACTGCTGTTTGAGTCGAAGGTTTAATACTAGTACACAATGACCACAATCGAGTAAATGTACGTCGGTTTTTAAGGATCGTCTCCTGGTGGAAAAGGAATAACAAAAGAGAAAAAACAATAGATCGCAGTTATCAGCAAGGCAGATAAAGTTAGGAAAGTACACTGAGAAAGAGAGAGAGAGAGAGACAGACAGAGAGAGAGAGAGAGGCGTCAATCGATGCCTGAACATGGTCAGCCATGAATTACCTGAGAAAATGACCATGGGCAGGTAATCTGTTGTCGTTGTTGTAATGGTGGTGCTTGTGGTTGTTGCTGCTGTTGTCGTCGTCGTCCCAATGCACACCTAAGAAATTGAAACTACGCCTTTCCGCATACTACCCGCACACACATTCCACAGATACATCGGCATACAAGACCTACAGAAGAAGAAAACGTAAGCAGAAAAAAACTAATAGGAAACCATGTATTTCCATGATGCATACGCTTTCTTCAGATTTTTTGTACACATGGATGTCCACAATTTTCGAGGAGCATGAGGAGTCTTAAAAAAGAATGTTCCATTCAGGGTACTATGTTCCATATTTGCGGTAACCAATTATCCCGGTACTTCAATCAGTTTGAATACAGTGAGAACATACTGCAGAGTTCCGTGATAAGGCCTGAATGTTTGTATCTCGCCTCGGTCAACGCCATTTCCGATGTTTTTACTCTACCACGGTCCTCCTTCCTTCGATATGGGACTCAGTTAGCATAGCGATAGTACAATTCGAAACGGCGATTGCGTCGCTGGGAGGAACCTAATATACCGTGAAAAAAGAATGTTCACGTGGAAGGCGGCATCTATCAAAACATCGCTGTCTTTGTCTGCTCGACAGCATTTACCGTCCCCACTTCAATTGGCGAGAAACACTGCAGTAATATCGACACCGAGTCGCCGCAGAACAATGCGTCGAGCTGTTCTCGGCTTGCTGTGGCATTCCACAGCCGATACGCCGCAATATGACTTCTGACAGGCAACAGGAAGTCACCTAGACATCCGCAGGAAGTCGTACGGCGACTGCTGGTGTAATCTATATCGTCTCAGGGAGGTTAATTTCACCCCGACCACTCGCACGGCGACAGAAAAGCCTGCCATATGAAACACAGAAGTGAAAATAATGAAAGAAATGACGCGAGACGTGTGTTTCCGATAAAGTTGTGTTTATTGCGGAACCACTTCAATGAAAGTCACAAAAAATAAAAAAAGGAAAAGAACAACCTACTGGTTTGCGATTCTGCGCAGGTTACAGAGAGCACGTCATTTCCTCCGCCACAGGATCGATTTGCAACAATGCGCCCGCGACGCTTGGCGCCCGACCAGCGGTGTAATATTTTTACTTTACAGCACGATACGTCAAGTAAAGACATGTTACCTCACGTCTATTATACGGGTTACGCAAAGAGATCGGCACTAAAATGGGAAAGGGTTCGATTTCGAGGGCGGGGATGGGGAGGGGAGGCTGAGAGGAGGGGGTGTGGCAAGGTTGTGTGGGTGAATAGGGAGATAGGGCGGCGGGCAATGGGAAGTGAGGCACAACAACACAGTCGCACACATACCCGCGCACGTTGTTCAATCTGCATCGCCCTATGACAGCGACACAAAAAGTTCAGTACAGCGGCGCGCGAACCATCGACGCGGTCACATTCGGAGATGGTAACAAGGGCATAACACGCTATAGGTTGGCGGGAAAAGGGGGACTTCACTCGGTCAGAGGTGGCAATGGAGTGGAGACATGTTTTCGTAACAGCGGGATAGAGATAAGTAGGCTTTGTTTCGTCGCTGCACTTTGCCTCATTACTTAGACGCATGCATCTCGACAGAACACGACTATACGCACGCTCGCAATATTCGTGTAGTAGTAGTTGTTGTCGAAGTAGTAGTATAGACATCGAAGAAGAAAACAAAAGTGCTACGTCCATTCTCTGTCATCATCAACGTGGTACATAAAATACTCTGCCGCTGCCGGCACGCACCGCGTGGTCTATAGTGGGTCATCGTATATACAGGGTTGGGAGTAAACAACTTTCGTACGGGCTTCCCGAACGTTGCTTGCAAAGGTTCGTCGCGCATCATTTACATGTGCGTGCGTGCAAGCACTCGCATGTGCACAT
Organism: Dermacentor andersoni; assembly: GCF_023375885.2. Taxonomy (NCBI): domain Eukaryota; kingdom Metazoa; phylum Arthropoda; class Arachnida; order Ixodida; family Ixodidae; genus Dermacentor; species Dermacentor andersoni. The sequence continues at coordinate 83,565,599 of NC_092815.1, read as the reverse complement.
TCCACGCCAACACGATATGTCGTTCATGTAGGAAAGCGAAACCGTTTAACGTTGAAACTCTTTCGGAGGAAGCGCCCTCTGTGGGCCACTCACAAAAAAAAGCGAGCTCCGTGTGGGTACCCGCGAATGTCATATGACGTCGGGACACGTTTTTGCTATGCCCGGCCGCTGCTGGTGTAGTGTGCGTGTTTGTTTGTGTTTGTTTGCGATGTAAGTGCAACAGGCGCGTTTGTGTTGGTGTGTCGTGCGGTGCTTTGAATTGAGGGTGACAAATATTTCGGCATCTTTGAAGTGTACGACGCACACCTGCAAGCTGTCCTCACGTCTGACATAAGTTCGCGCTTAATTCTTTTAATTTGTTTTGCCTAAGTCACCTAGTCTGTCTCACTTATCACAAAAAGCTTTTACTCCCATCACTATTATAATAATACACAGCTTCGCTTCGGCTGAAATATAAGTTGCAAGAAAAAGGCGACGATGTAAGAAAACTACCTCGCTGTAGAAGCTCATGTCGATGCCCCATGTATATTTAAATACTGCGACTTTGTATGCAGCTGTAGCTTTTATTGAGGGCTATCGCGACACGTATGTCTGGTGTGCATGAATGGTAGCGTAATTACCAGTTCCTTTGTTAATGACACTGAGTTGCCACACATGTACGTATCCACTCACACGCCACTCTGCTAACTGTATAGCTAGGTATTATCGAAGGTCTTATTGAACAGGTGCAGTTGGATCTTAGCAAAGAAAGTTGCATTTTCCGTTGCACAAGAAGCACACCGAATTCGAGGACACTCTCTACTTTTGTAGCTAAAGGAAGTTTTCAGTCAGTGCGAAAGAAAAAGTGGGTGATCTCATTAAAAAAAAAAAAAGGTTAGGTTTCATCACGTTGCTGAAACTGCAACAAAAAGCTTAACTCGGTTTAAGCTATAGCGCGTCACCGATGAGGAAGCAACCAAGAGAGGGAAAAAAGAAAATACACTTATCTTTCTAACAGATTAGGCTACGCACAACGACGCATATGTACAAAGCATCATTTGCATTTGCCTTTCAATATACTGACCGAGTCCGCACTGTAGGGTATACAACGCGTATGACAACGCACTAAGCAGCAATGCGTCTCAGAACATTCAAAAACTTCTTAATCAGTAAGAATGCAAGCCGCAATAAGCGCAGAAAAAAAAAAGATTATTTTGTAAGCTACACTCACGACTCGGAAAACACTTGCCGCAAAGTGTTCGTGAGGACAAACGTGTGCGAAGAAAAGTTTACCGACAAGTGACTTTAGTTTATCTAGCCTCTCTAAAATGGCGAGAAAGCATCGTGAGGTCATCAGAAAACATTAAATTCAAATTCACGTAAGCATCGGTAGGTGTCAAAAATGATATTCCGTTCAGGAAATGAAAGATTGTATACAGAGCCACAAGGCCAACGAACATCAGAAGCAAGCGACAAGGTGTCTCGCCGTTCCTCTGTCTGACTCAAGCCGCCCTTTGCGTCTTAGATGCCTGAATCCGCAGACAGAGACGTGCTGCTCCCTCCTGAACCTGGAAAGAAAAGCAATCACTTAACTTCACGTGCAAGTGCAAAGAATCTCCGAGAAATATTTGCAGCAAGCAAGTGAAAGCGCCACTTCGCATGAGCTAAGTTAGAGTGAACAAAACAAAAATAAAATGGCTGTGGAAGTGAGCGGACAATAAAAGTCGCAGTATACGAAATGCCCAAGAATACTACAAAAGGATGCGATACATGCTAGAAACACTGTACCCGTCTAAAAAGTGATTAGCTAATCTCGAAACAGCCATCGGCGCGGAGAACGTCGTTCGTATAGCAAGGGTGATAGCGACGAATGACATATTCTTTTTCTTTCGTAGGTGAGAAGACGGGCTAAACAAAAGAGGAAAGGATGCTTTCTTACGTGGCTTCTGCAACGCTTTAAAAAAGTTGTTGAAGAAAACGAGTGACTGTGCTGAACGGGACGTGACTGAGACAGACGAAGCGCTTCATCTGTCTCGGTCACGTCCCGTTGTTAAGCGCTACTACTCGTTTTCTTCGGACACGTACCAAACAGCCCAAGTTAGCACGTTATTGCTAGAAATTTGATTGATTGATTGATTGATTGATTGATTGATTGATTGATTGATTGATTGATTGATTGATTGATTGATTGATTGATTGATTGATTGATTGATTGCAATCGCGAAACCAACAGGCGTGATTGGTTAAATCGTGTGGTTGTGTAACTAATAAAGAATAGAGTCCCTCGATTGCTCTTATTCTTATCACTCATGGCTTACTGAGTGATCAGTCGATTGATTGATTGATTGATTGATTGATTGATTGATTGATTGATTGATTGAATGAATGAATGAATGAATGAATGAATGAATGAATGAATGACCGATCGATTGATTGATTCGTTTACTCATTGTTAAAAGCTTCCTTCGTCGGAAGGCAATCGACCAAAATCAGTCAGTCGAGTAGAGACTGATCAAGAGGAGCAAAGAGACACCAGAGGGATGGGTACGAGGATGCGCTGGCAGCGGACACGCACCTTCCCGAGGCCGTCCCCCGCCATTTTACTCCCTGAGCTTGTGCCACTCGGCGATCTGGCGCCTCGGGGAGTTGCGCACCTCGCGCCAGTGCTGCTGCGCGGCGGGCGACCCGCGTGGGCCGAGCTGCAGGCGGCCCACCACCTCGTTCTTGGTCACCCGGTCCCAGTCGAGCACGAGGAACTCGAGGCTCAGGTTGTCCAGGCCCTCGTTGTACGGCACCTCGAACACGAACGACTCGTTGAACACCGGGTTCACGGTGCGCTTCTTGATGTGCGTCTTCTTCTTGGCGATCCGCTGCTCGTTGTACAGCAGGTAGATCTTCACGTACGGATCTGCGCCAAGCAAGGCGTGAGCAGCGTCGCCCTTTAGCCCTCAAGGTCACGGCCGTGTCACGCACGAGTCGCCAATTGAAGCGTTTCGCGTAATTTCGCTCGTTTGGACGAAAGAGGCGTGACAATGCCAAGACTACCTGCACCGTAGCTACCACGGGGTCAGCGCAATTTTACACCGTCGTTTCTGTGTCAAACGTCGCATTTACTGCGCATGTGGCGTTTTAATGCGTTGCCGCAATTTGAGTATACTTCGCGGAAACAAGAAACCTGGATAAGAAGTTTTACGCCGAAGCATTGCGGGCCCCTCGCAAATACGCTGTAGCGGCGACTTCTCACACGGCCATTTAGTTGCGCACGTTATTTGCTCGGAGCGATTAAGCTCGATGTCAGCTCTATGAAATGCCACACGTTCCCGGACGATAATGACCGATGGTAGCGTCTCACCGAGTCGCTCATTTGCGTTGCAGAAACGCCGGAGCGAATTTTTAAGCTGGACAAATCAGCGAATTTTCGTGGGGTTTCTTTTTCTAACCGCACACTTATCGAAGAAACGAGGGACTGCGACTCAACTGCAACACGAACGTAAGAATAAACTGCGCCATTAAACGTTACTTCGATTTCAGCTGTTCACGTGAGAAAGAGACGGACGAATTAAGATTATCGCAGTTGAGTAGAAAAACGATGACGCAAGATGTGTCGTATCTCTATGGGAAAGGTTCGCGCAAGAAACGCGTAAGCCTTCAACGCCTGGTGGGCGTGTATGAGCTTCTACACATTTAAAAGAAGGCTGACAGTGGCCGAAAGTCGATGCGCGCCAAGGAGGCTACTACTGACCGACGAGGGAAACAGACACACGCTGTGGTTTTTTTTCTTTTCTTTTTTTGTGCTAATGATCTACAAGACACAACACCTAACACCCAAGAGATGTTCGAATGGTGAAACTTCCGCTTCGAAAACAAGTATTCGAAAATACGCAATTAGAATGTGGAATAGAGTGACGAACAAGTTATCTGCGTTTACATTCAAATAAGAAACAAGGACGATGCCGACAAATTTTTTTTTCTTTCTTTTTCATTTATGAGGAAGCTTTAGCTCGGGATTTTCAATCTGAATACGTGGGAAAAGATAAACAGTTTTTCTCAGCAGCCACTGCGCCGATCTTGATGAGGCTTGTTGCATTTTAAAGAATCAGTTAATTCTAGTGACTGCAGGAAACGGAGTTTTTATTTCAGCCGTCGATATTTTTAATAGAAATTGCTGAAAACTGTTGTAGTTCAAGAAACAAAAGTATGAAGTTTATAAGTGTGTAAATCATCAAAGTCAGATTTATGTAATCAGTAAGTAATAAGGAAACTAAAGAGGTCAACATTTGGTACATTGGACGCTTCTTTGAAGTATACCTCCAATTTGCGAGTGGGACTTCTGCAAAACCGTCGTAAACATTGTAACAGTTTAAAGTAAGCTGTAAGTTCAAATAACAAATTTGTCTGCATTAGATTATCTAACGGATGCAGTTTACAGAACAGCGATATCATATTTTGGTGCTGAGGTACGGATTCGTAAACTCGGTGCTTCTATTTTCTTTCCTTCCCTTCTTTTTTTTTTTTTTTTTTTGATGTGCTATGTTTTGAGAATTTCCGTAAAATATTCAAGGCCCTGAATCTAAAACCTGGTTCCTACATTCACTAGCATGCAACTTTATCTCTCAAATACAATAAGTTGCATTCAAAACGGTTCAGCGGTTGCCTTATTAAATCATTTCTGCGTTTTACATGTACTTGAATAGGCGGCATCGTAGTTGGCCCCGAGCGAAAGCTTCCGCGTATATGCTGCTGTTCATTACTGTATTACTTGCAAATGAATGTGAAAGCTTACTCAATTTCCTGGTTGGTCTTACAATGAACCACACAGCCTTGGTTAACTTCCCTGTCTTTCATTAATCATTTGGTTTCTCTCTCTCTCTACCTTCTTACCACACCAATTCTATGGCAGACGGGAGTCCGATAATCGTAGTACTTTCGTATATTAGGTTAGTTTATATAGTGTATTCAATGACATCGAGTATCAGATTATGTAAACAAGTAATTCTAATCGTATTCGAAATTCCTAACATTTTCACAAATCCCGCTAGTATCCCTGTCGAGCCGAAAGATAAAGGAAGATTAGCTTTCCCACCTATTAAAAAGTACCATATCAAGAAGTTCGCTCTTTCATTGTCACAGAGCCACTGTTTGTACAAATTTGGCTCGGTAAAATGTCCTCCATGTCAACCTTTTTGCATTGTCCAAAAGCGTCAGGCACACAAGATTCAGAAGCCATTAACTGTCAGGTCAGATATGTTTCCCGCGCTACCACCAAGCCGTACGTGCAACCTGCATCTGCACTGGAATGTCCCACGATTGACGTGCAACGTGGAAATCGGCACTTTACGCACCGCAGAGTCCGGTGATGTCCACCTTGGGCAAGTTCCGAGCCTTGAGGACCACCACGGTGAGTCGGTTGGCCGCCGGCTGATGGCACAGAGAGACGAGCAGCTCGCCGCGGCCCTGGGAACGAATCTGCGGGAATGCGGCCTGGTTAGCGTATTGGGCATTGTTCTTACGATTAACCACGGAGACTTATATAAACACCACAGAGAGAAGAAGAGAAGCGGGTTTTAGCAACTGCTTCCCGAAAGGGACACCACGCCCACCCGCTTTAAGAGGAGAGAAAGCAGTGGAAGAGAGAAGAAAAACGGGAAAGAAAATTCCGGTAGAAACTACATATACTGAAGTTGATTGTCAGTAATTGATAGCTTTCCAGTTACCCCGCGACATGGAACGCTGCGCTGTGAATCAATTATGCGGACAAAGACGTGAAAAACTAAGACACTCGACACATATGCGAGTCGCCGACTAACAATGGTTTTAATGAAGGCGACGAAAAAAAAAAAGCGTGTATATTAAAGCGAGGGTGAGCAGGACGCACGGATACTGCCGCTGCCTGTCCGCGCACCAAGTCGCACGCGAGTGAATTTTCTTTTCTCGGTATTTGCCCAACGCGGCAGGCCCAGGTGCCCACCTTGAAGTGCCGGGGCGCGATGTCTCGCGACAGGGCGAGCGTCTTGTCGAGGTGGTCGGTGTCGAGACCCGCCATGGAGTAGACCACTTCGCCGATGACGTCATCGCGCGAGTACCGGTCGAAGCTGAGCACGACAAAGTGCAGCGTAGTGGCCTGCAGCTGGTTCGGGTTGATGCCGTAGAAAGTGAAGTCCTCGTCGTACACCGGGCTCAGCGTGCGTCGCAGGACGCGCGTCTTCACCTGCTCGCAGAGAGAGAGAGAGAGAGAGACGAGGATTAGTACGAAGCGCAACTTCTGTTGCAGAGAACCGTAACCGAAAGTGTTTGAGCGAACGCGTTAAGTACCGCAAAATCCCGCGTGCAGTATTAACTTAATCTTGTTACTGAGAGGTAGGCGTGCACAAAGGTAGGATCGAAAATGGCAACACAAGAGCTCACTATCAACTGAAAGGTCGTACACTTTGTAGAAACAAAGAAGAAATAGATGAGATTTATTCTAATTTACCCCTCCAACCCCATAATAATTAATGTTAACATATTTACAAGGGAAAGCTTTGCGGCCACGATATAGAAGAAAGTTATTCGGATATACTACAGAACAGCGATTCGTCTTTGGTCGTAAAAGAGCAAAATGTACTTTTTAAACACTTTAAATGCCGAATTTAATACGAGGTGAAACTTCATGCGGCAAATGTCGGAGCAAAACCCCGTATTACAAGCTGTATTTTACGGTAATTGTTTAAGACTGCGTACTTTAGGTAAACCGGCTATTGTTTCTTTTCAGCTGCCCATTATTCGCGTTGACAGACGTCAGAAGTTGTGTGACAATCATTGGGTAACGCTTTCATTGACTAAAATGCGGTAACGAACCTTTGGAATATTTGCTTTATGAAACGAGATATCACGAGACCACAGCGTTATTTTCGAGCAACTCTTGAATACGCGTATACATCCGTAGACTCAGAAGTGCAGCACGCCGGCACGGTGCTTTCAAGGACGGGTAACTCAAATAATGCGCGCTTCCTAGAAGTCAAGCAGGTGTGTACTACGCCGTAGAGCGAGATGCCGTTTGACGTATTATCGCTAGTCGCACACATATATCAATCTCAACGGACGCGAAAGCACTCATCTGCGCAATAACATGGCGCGCGCTTCAGAATTGCCGAAAGCTCGAGAAAGGTTTCGTTGGGGGAGAGCATCGGTTGCACAAATTAGACGAACAGAAATTACACAAACCCCGACAGCACGTGCGCTATATACAGCCGTGCGGTTGCGTCTTCCGTAACTTGTGTTCGTCTAACTTTCGTCAGCTAATGCTTTCCTAAGTATCAACCAATTTACCTAGAACAAGTTCCTTCGAGCTACATTTCTACATACAGTATATTCTATTTTGCATGAGTATCTTCATTTCCTCAAGATTATCTGTTAACGTAGCTTCTGTAATCCCCCACATGTCCTGTACTTCGTGTTCGTCTAAGTTGCATTAGCCGACGCCTTCCTTCATATATCAACCGACTTGTCCAGCTGCAAGCTCTTTTGAAGGGATTAAGGTTGACACGTGCCGTTGCACAAAGCTCGCCAAGAATAACACGTACGTACGCACTTCGGGCAGATTTTATTTTTACATAATTTTCTCGCTCCCTTGTCGTTTAACATTGGCTTCACGGTCGCCGACTTAGCGCGTGCGCGAGTTAGGCATTCGCCGAGGCACGAACGTTTGCTTGCGACACGCCACACCACAATGTCTAAGTCGTGGGCTCTCCAACTCTTTCGCCGACGACAAGTCTTCATAGACGCCTCGCTTTAGCGCGTTGGCATATGCGAACTTTCACAGCATCTCTTTAAAACACGAAGCAATCAAATCGATATATGGCGCAATATTTCTCGCGTTTAACGGTTCGCAATAGGATGCGTTGGCCAAAGAGTGCGCGTAGCAGGCAACCCTTAAGCGTACGTTTAAACAGACAAGGGTTCTGTCTGACGCTATCTGACTCTTCCGACGCGTAAGGCATATACGTAAACGCATACGCTAAGTGATGAACGACTAGAATGCATTGTTGCCTTCCCCAGGTTCACCCGCTCCTGTAACGCTGGCCTGATTCATGAATCAAAACTCGCCTTTACGACCACAACGTGCTTAGAATCCGGCTGCAGGGCGATTACACGTCGTACTCCAACGTAACAATGCGTTGCGCGTGTTTCGACCAGCTTTTCCCTGTTCCCTTTCGATTTATGCTGACAGCATGCGTTGCTCAATAACATTGGGCATTTTACGTACTGGTGCGAACCTGTACGTATTACGATTGTCGCGATTGTTTCAACAGGCAGCGACGACTGCATGGCGCATTCAGGCGAGTCAGAAGCCTCAGCTATCGCTGTAAAATAAAGATCACGCCACTCCAATGTTTGCTGAACCCTCTCTTTTTGCGGAGAGTGTCGAGCCGGAAAAAATAGCTGTAGACAGCAAGCGAGAGGCTTCACGCTCTACCTTGTGCTGCTTCTCCGGCAGCAGCTGTAGCTTGACGTAGGGGTCCGAGGAGCCCGTGTTCGGGTCCCGCGCCGGCAGGTCCGAGCAGCGCTCGATGGTCACCAGCAGCGCGTGCTTCTCCGAGTTGTAACGCAGCCGGAAGTGCAGCTGGCCGAGCTGCGTGGGCTTCTCTTCCGTCACCTGCGATGGGGTGTAGGAGGACGATGCTGTGGGTAGTTGGCCTACGCACTGCAGCCGCGGACAAAGAGTACAGAAGCGATACTTTCATCAAGCCGATGCTCAAATCAACAGGAGCAGTTTTTTTTTTTTGTCCGGTAGGTATATTAACAAGAAAGCTTGTCATTAAGAACCTTCGCCCGTATTCACAAAAGAAGCTATCAAGAGGAAGCTTTAGCACGGGGCCAACACCGAATTTCCTATTGAAATACATTTCACAAGAAGCCAACAAACACTGACACCAAGGACAACATAAGAGAAATTACTCGTGCTTAATAAATGAAATAAAGAAACGATAAATTAATGAAAATGAAAGTGGAAGCTTTTTTTCATCCACTTTCTCTCCATCCACAAATTTATATTTATGAATTTCGAGCTCACATGAAATCGCTACAATGTTTACGAGAGTTTTGCAGAAGTCCCACTGACAAATTAATCGTGTATTTCAGAGTGATGTAGTATAATACTTCAATTTCGTCCGCTTGAATGTACTATTAGACGCAGTTTACAGAATTGTGATCTTGTTTTTACTGCTGGATCACGGAGTTGTAAGCCTGATAGTTTTTATCTTGAAATTTGGAATTTTCAAAGGTTTTATTAAGATACCGACGACCTTAATAATATATCTGGGCCTGTATTCACAAAAAAGCTTTTACGATAAATTGTTTGTAACGTTCCAACCAGTATCGACACTGGGCATATTATAAACGAAGGCGACCGGCCAATAATAAAGAGCCCTTACGAAAGAGAAGCTTTGTAAATTCGGGCCCTGCTTCCTACACTCAGTAGATTTCGACTTCTTTTAAATCCCACATATATGGGACCAGTACAGTGCATTCATTGATACCAAACCCATTTGGTTTTAAAGAGCATAACTTCCCGGGTCACATCCTTAAAGCAAGCGAAAATCTCGCTCAATCGCTACGGAAATCGCAAATCACGGGAAAACTGGCCTAACCCGTAAGCTATAGTGCAGGTCCCTAATGGTGACAGATTTTCACTCGAACTTTCGGTAACCGTAGTCGCCTTCCAGTGGGTATGTCTATACGTCTTTATCGTCAGTGATGTGAATTCACGAACGTAGTATAGTGCGGTGACGAAGTCGTTCGGTTCCGTATGGCGACAATAATGCAGGCTGTTCAGACTGTGTTATTCTTAGGATATTTATTTATTTATTTATTTATTTATTTATTTATTTATTTATTTATTTATACACGTGCAAGGCCCGAGAAAACACAAGCACAAAAAAATCACAATGTACAGCCATTTCAATTAACACGCTCGCAACGTTTACATAAATCTATCAGCATTTGCACTGTCAACAATGTTTTTCGGTAATCCATTCCATTGATTAATCGTCCCATGAAAAAAAGAGGAATATTTGTATGTATCGTTCGGTACATGTAAATCCTCAATCAATTTTCCTTGGTTCTGGCGAGTGTTTGCGGATGAAACTGGACACAGATATCGCGATTTATTGATTTTGAGTTTATCATTATATACTGTAACATTATATATTATATTGTTACGCATGAAGAAAACGAAGACCAGTGAACGTGCTTGCGGTCCCGAGTGGAGGAAGGAAGAGAAGGACGACGCTCACTTGATTAACCAGCTGGCCGCTCTTGCGCTCACCTTCGCGACCTAAAGTAAACGGTCCCCTTCATCCGTAAGGGTTATAAACGGTCTCCTTCGCGCGTAACAAAGTGGTGGAGGTGTGGGGTAACGCTCACAACAACGGAACCGTCACTGCCGCAGCTTCGTCGAAGCCGTCGACTTGCCGGCCTCCCGCCATCAGCCGTGACCGTCTTCGACATGCCAGAAGAAGTAGCCGCTCCGAGGGCAGCGCCTAGCAGTCCACTGCCATACTACCCAGTTCCACCCACCTTCGGAGGCAAAGCGGGGGAAGATGCCGACGAGTGGCTCGTCCACTACAAACGAGTGAGCAAGTCCAACGGGTGGGATGCAACCGCTCAGCTCACCAAAGTGGTATTCTCCCTGACCGATACCGCCCTCGTGTGGTACGAGAACCACGAGGACGCGCTTACGACGTGGGAACATTTTGTTGACGAGTTAAAGGCGTGTTTTGGGGACTCAGTCGCCAAAAAGAAGCGTGCGGAGCAGACACTGTCGCAACGGGCGCAGCTACCAGGTGAGACATGCACAACATACATTGAAGAAGTGTTAAAGCTGTGCAAGGTGGTCAGTGCTCGCATGTCAGAAGAAGAAAAAGTTGGACATTTGCTGAAAGGAGTGGCAGAGGATGTGTACAATTTTCTAATTGGAAAGGAGAGCCTCAGTTCTGTGTCCGACATCATCCGGCACTGCAGAACCTTTGAAACGCTCAAGATGCGTCGGACTGCGCCAAAGTTTGGTCGGTTGGCAAACGTTACGACGGGTGCCAGTGTGGACACGAGTCCTTGCCTCGACCTTCCTTCGACGATCCGACAGATTGTCCGCGAGGAACTTTCCCGCCGCGAAGAGTTGTTGCATTCAACTGCTGACCACCATGGTGTGTACACGTCACGTGAGGTTATGACGGCGCCACATTCGGCCCCTTGGCAAGCGATGGTTACCGCAGCGGCCGTAGAGTACAGCGCAGCCCCACAGTCGAGGATGACAACACGCCCGCAGGCTCCGCGCTATGACCAACGCGCTCAGCGCACGCCTTCTCGACGCCCGATGTATCGTCGTGACACACGCCACGAACCAACCCACTACACGCGGGAAAATGATAATATCCGCTTCATCGACGAACAGCCAAGGTTTCGACCTCTCCCGGTGTGTTATTCCTGCGGTGTCCCGGGTCATATATAGCGGTTTTGTAACCAGCGTATGACCACGTGGTATGGCCAGCCCTCAGAGTTTTCTCGGCCCTCCGAACGTCCACACGGTGCCCCGTGGCCAGCACACGTATCGTCTGGCGACGAGTATTGGCCGAGAAGCTCCCGGAATCGCTCCCTGGCATCTGACAGAGGTTTGACACCCCCACCGCAACGTCGTGCTCCCCGTTCTCCCTCACCACTGCGTCGCACCACGTCCCCTTCGTCACCGGAAAACTAGCTATGCGGTCGATGGAGGTGAGGTCGCTGGAGACGTGCTACTGACAGAAATACCTTCTGTGTTGATGCTGAAAAACAAAGTGCGCGTTCTTGTAGATTATGTCCCTGTGATGGCTCTGGTGGACACAGTCGCAAAAATTTCGGTCATGAGTGTCTCTTTTAAACACGTGTTAGGGCGAAAGGTTTTGTTTAAATGGGACGAAGATTCAAAGTTCTGTGGAGTGAGTGGCGAGCCGTTGCGACCTATTGGTGTGTGTAGTGCTGACGTGTTTTTGGGAGGCCATGTTATTACGACAGAGTTTGTAATTATTCCTCGGTCGACCCATGATGTTATTCTTGGCATGGACTTCTTGCGGGAGTGTGGTGCTACTGTCGACTGCCGCACAGGGAAGGTATTGATAAGTGGTAGGATTCCATCAGGACTGCTGGAGAACCCTGTAGATCGCGAAGCTACAGTATGTGTTTGTGGTGATACGGTCATGCCTGCATCATCTACCGTTTGCGTTCCCGTTGTCTGTTGCGGCGCCGATTCCGACAGGCTACCGTAGAACCGATACACTTTAACTGTGTGAAGAAGAATGTGTTGGTGCCACATTGTGTGGTGTCGATCAAAGGCGGACGCACTGGCTTATGGACCGTAAACTGTTCTAAGGAGCCTGTTATACTACCAGACGGCATGAAATTAGCCTTCGCCAGGGAACACGCATCCTTATCAGTGGCTTAACTTACAGATGTGCCGGAAGAACCTGATGGCCACAGTTCAGAAACAGCTCTTTTGTCGATGGTAAATAAATCGCTCAGCACGAGTGAACGCCGAACGTTAGTGGGTGTGCTTTCGAAGCACGTTTCAGTATTCGACTTTGCGCAGAAGGACAAAATACCTGCAATCCCTGCGTCTCCAACGCGCCATACCATCAACACGGGTTCGGCAAATCCGATTAGACAAAAGCCATATCGTGTTTCACCATCAGAGCGCCAGATTATCAACGAACAGGTGCACGAAATGATGAAAAGGGGAGTCGTACAAGAGTCAGCGAGTCCGTGGGCAGCTCCAGTGATTCTTGTTAAAAAAAAGATGGATCTTGGAGATTTTGTGTCGACTATCGCCATTTGAATGCTGTAACGAAAAAGGACGTGTACCCACTCCCACGTATTGATGATGCAATAGACTGCCTTCATTCCGCCTCTTACTTTTCCTCAGTAGATTTACGATCCGGCTATTGGCAAATTCCGATGCATCCTAACGACAAGGAGAAGACTGCCTTTGTAACCCCTGACGGGCTCTTCGAATTTAATGTGATGCCATTTGGATTGTGCAACGCTCCGGCAACTTTCGAGAGATTTATGGACACTGTTCTGCGCGGCTTGAAGTGAAACATCTGCATGTGCTACCTCGACGACGTCGTCATCTTTGGCCGCACCTTCAGCGAACACAACTCGCGTCTGGATATAGTCCTGAAGTGCATCAGAAACGCTGGTCTAGTTTTAAACTCTAAGAAATGCCACTTCGGTGAACGCCAAACCCTTGTGCTTGGGCACCTCGTCGACAAGGATGGCATCCGCCCTGATCCCCAGAAAACAGCAGCCGTTGAAGCGTTCAGTGCACCGCGCTCTGTCAAGGAGCTCCGCAGTTTTCTGGGGCTTTGTTCCTATTTCCGCCGATTTATTCCTAAATTCGCCGACGTCGCGTATCCGCTGACATGCCTGCTACGAAAGGACGCGCCCTTTGAGTGGACTTCTGAGTGCGGCTCTTCTTTTCGTCAGTTGAAGTTCCTGCTGACGTCACGACCCGTTCTTCAGCACTTCAGTCCTTCAGCTCCGACGGAACTCCATACGGATGCCAGTGGCATAGGTATTGGTGCCGTCCTAGTTAAACGCTACGGTTACCGCGAACACATGATCGCATATGCAAGCCGCTCATTAAGTAGGCCCGAGCAGAATTACACTGTCACGGAACAAGAATGCCTTGCGGTAATATTTGCGGTTCAGCGGTTTCGTATTTGCGGTTCAGCGGTTTACAGTGGTCACCGACCACCACTCATTGTGTTGGCTTGTGAATCTTCGTGACCCTTGTGGCCGCCTTGCGCACTGGGCGCTCCGACTGCAAGAATACAGCTTCACCGTCTCTTATAAGAGCGGTCGACGACACGCTGATGCAGACTGCCTCTCGCGCATGCCACTTACCACTACGGACTGTGACGCCGACGACTTCGATCACCTCGTGGCTTCTGTGTCGCCGCGTTTTCCAGACTTGGATTGCTTCAAAGCCGAACAGCGAAATGACGATAAATTAACACCGCTCTTCGCTTCGACGACAGCAAACCATTTCTGTGTACGTGATAGACTCCTGTATAAGAAGAACTTTTCCGGCACTGGCGCACGTTTTCTCCTAGTGGTACCGGAGAGCCTTCGCACAGCGATTCTGAGTGCTATGCACGACGACCCTACGTCTGGCCATTTAGGTTCGGCGAGGACGCTCTACGGGATTCAGGAACGCTTTTATTGGCCTGGAATGCGACACTCTGTTGAGACGTATGTGGCCAGCTGCATGCAGTGTCAGCGCCGCAAACGACCATCTACTGCTCCAGCTGGTCTCCTGCAGCCGATCCCGCCTCCAAGCACGCCTTTCCAACAAGTGGGCATTGACTTCGTAGGCCCATTTCCAAAATCAGCCAAGGGAAACCGTTGAATAGTTGTTTGCGTCGACTACCTCACACGCTACTGTGAGACGGCGGCCGTGCCCTCCGCAACTGCCACTGACGTTTCAACATTCCTGCTGCAATATGTGATCTTGCGACATGGTCCGCCTCGCGTGATCATCAGCGACCGTGGGCGACAATTCACAGCGGACGTTGTAGAGGAGCTGCTTCGTTTGTGTGAATCCAACTTGCGTCACTCGACACCATACCATCCACTAACGAATGGGCTTACGGAGCGCACCAACCGAACAATTGTAAACATGCTATCTATGTATGTTTCATCCGACCACAAGAACTGGGATGACGTACTGCCTTTTATCACGTACGCGTTCAACACCGCCAAGCACGACACCACCGGCTATAGCCCTTTCTTCCTGCTGTACGCACGGCCACCCCGGTACACAATCGACACTATTTTCCCCTTCTGCAGTCACGAAAATCCCACTGTCGCCGAGACTCTCTGCCTCGCCGAAGAAGCTCGTCGTATTGCTCGTTTGCGCACTTTGGCATCGCAGGACAGATCAAAAGCACGCTACGACATTCGCCACCGTCCGGTAACCTATCGCCCTGGTGATTTAGTCTGGCTGTGGACTCCGGTACGGAAACGCGGGTTATGCCAAAAGCTTTTGGCCATCTACGATGGACCGTTTGTTATTATTAACAGACTCACGGAAGTCACGTATAACATAGCTCGCCTCACGGCGAGTGGTAGAAGAGCTGCCAAGACACAAGTGGTCCGTGTCGCCCGCTTGAAATTGTTCACGTCAAGACACATGGATTGACTCGCCCGACGGGCTTCGTCTGCGACGAGAGGAATGTTACGCGTGAAGAAAACGAAGACCAGTGAACGTGCTTGCGGTCCCGAGTGGAGGAAGGAAGAGGAGGACGACGCTCAGTTGATTAACCAGCTGGCCGCTCTTGCGCTCACCTTCGCAACCTAAAGTAAACGGTCCCCTTCATCCGTAAGGGTTATAAACGGTCTCCTTCGCGCGTAACAATATGATAAGTACAGGAACTTTAGTCTCCGTTTTGATCACGTCGACCGGAGGGATTCGAGATTAAGAGAACTTAGCATCTCCGAAACGCCAACAGTTCGCCAGTAGCGATTGCATATAAGCCTGGCTGCAATTCGTTGTGCTCTTTCTAATTAGGCAATATTTTGTTTTGTCTCTGGATCCCCAGAGCTGAAGCATATTCGACTCGAGGTCTGCCTAATGTGGTATAAGCTGCAATATTCGCTTTTTGGGGTGCTCTTGAACGTTTACGGCGAAGGCCCCAAAATGTACAAAAAGTGCGAGTACAAATACTTTCAATATGATCCTTCCAGCTCGCACGCTCAGTTAGCGTTACAACGAGGTATTTATAGGCAGAAACATTATTTAGCACAGTACAGCAAATAGAATAGGGAAAGTGTAAGACTGACTGACGGGTACTTAACTCCATCACGCAGTAAAGCTTTTATTAGGGTTTAGAGTCATTCCCCACTCTTCACACCAGCTGAGAACGCAACTACGGTTATTTCTGAGTTTGGTTTGATCCCTTTCTGACTTGGCAACTGTATACAATACACAATCATCAGCGATAAGTTTCATTTTCATGTCAGGCTCAATGACACCTGCAATGCCATTCGTATAGATCAAGAACAAAACCGGCCCCGGGGTACACATGATGTGACAGGAAGCGTCTCGGAAAAACAATTGTCAACTTCAAGGTACTGGCCACGGTCCTCAAGGTAGGCTCTAATGAAATCTACAACTACAACTACAACAATATAAATTATACAAGTTTAATATTTATTCCCATTGCGAGAAGCTTTGAAACAAGCTTACAGTAAGGTACTTCATCAAAGGCCTTGGTAAAGTCTAAATATATTGCATCTATCTGCTCCCTGTTATTGATTGCTACTGCAAAGTCATGATATGTGGTAATGAGCTGGGTGACGGTCGACATGCCTTCCTTAAAACCATGTTGAGCTTCAGACAGCAAGCAGTTGTCCTACGTATTGTTTTAGATGCTCGCAGATCACGTGCTCCAACTTTTGCAGCAGATTGAAGTCAATGAAATGGGGCAGTAGTTTGAAACGTTTAAATGTTGATCAGACTTTTTCACAGGCACAATTCGAGAAATTCTCCAGTCAAACGGAACGGCACACTTCAATAACGATGCATTGAGTATAACACCCAAATACTGTGAAACCCATTCCACGTAACGCCGATTACCTTTCTTTCTTTTAAATTTAAGACTAATTTCAGAATGCCCTCCAGGGTGATAGTAAGATTCCTCATGGATGAGCCGACTCCAACATATTGGATGACGTCATGCGCGTCATTAGGTGCGTACACTGACTGGAAGTTCTTGTTCAATACATTTTCAACAGCCTTCGGATGACTGACGAGTGTGCAAACAACCTCTGGTGACATAGACCGCGAATGTGCTGCTCTCGAAAACCTAACAAACTTGCCAGGAGCTTCTCTCAAAGAAATTGACTAAAGTATAGGAAAAAGAAAAGGTTGTCCTTAGCTTTCTTAATTTAGCACCGCAGCCCATTTCTTAACATGGTCAACCTTGGTTCAGCATATGAGCTTGAAGGTCGCTACCGTTTTAATTTTCCCTTCGTTTGGATGACATCCCTCGGGGCCCAAAGGCTACGTTTCTTTCTTTATTTTATCGGGAACTTCGAATGCTCAGCCGTGACATCACGTTCTCCTTGTGGAACGCAGGAACTTTTCAAAACAACCGACTCCACAATCTTGACTCCTCTCTACGCCTTTGCATTCCAGCTGGACTCTGCCGTCGCGAAGCTATACCCTGCTTTGTCGAATATGGCTAGGGGTGGCTTTCACCAAGTCTTTTGCTTACCGAATTGGATGGGCCGACGACGCCTCGTGTGAGGACTGTGGTAACGAGGATACTCTTCAACACCTTCTTTGTGACTGTCCTCGCTAGAATTTACAGAGACAATCACTCGCAATCGCGATAGCGCGCTTTGACCGAAGACCTCGCACAGAGGAACTTATTTTAAAATGCCGCCATCACTAGACATCGCAGCAGAGGGCGACGAGGGCACTTTTGCGGTTTTCGAGGGCGACAGAATTGGACAAGCGGCTGTAGCCTAACAGATGTTGATATTGCTGCAAGTGTTACTGTGCTGTGCGGTGACAGTATGCGGTGACAGTGACCGATTGTGATTGCGTGTCTATGCTCCTTTCTTTCCTTATCTCTACTTTGTGACCACTTTACCTCCCCCTCCCCTCTCTCCGCAGCGTAGGGTAGAAAACCGGATCTTTTTCTCTGGTTAACCTCCCTGCCTTTCCCCTTTCCTCTATCTCTCTCTCTATTGGGAACGAACCTAGTGAATCATTCTACACATATATTATTAAAGTCAAAGCGTGTTAACTTCTACCTATATATATATATATATATATATATATATATATATATATATATATATATTCCATGTGTGTACTCGCTTTGTATTTTGTTTGACTACGGCTTGATTATGCGCATGTTCGTGTGGGACAGAGTGATAAATGTCTGGTGTCTAGATATATAACTGTGACGCGGCTACACTTGCATTCACTCCGACGAAGGCCGGTCTTTCGGCCGACACGTCAGTAAAAATATATGTCATAAGATTCGTCTTTCTTGTTCTTTGTTTAATGTTCTCTCTCTCTCTCCATCTCTCTCTCTCTCTCTCTCTCTCTCTCTATATATATATATATATATATATATATAATAAATTAATAATAATATAATAATATATAATATAATAATATAATATATATATATATATAATAATATAATATATATATATATATATATATATATATATATATATATATATATATATATATATACATATATATATATAATAAATTAATAATAATATAATAATATATAATATAATAATATAATATATATATATATATAATAATATAATATATATATATATATATATATATATATATATAATTCAGCATACAGAGCAAAAAGTACTTGCGCTAAAATTGTTCGTAAGAGTAAATTTCAGCCATCTCTTGTGCTGGACATACTATTATCGAAGGCGGCCAGCCAATATCAATGCGCAGGTACGAATGAAACGCTTTGCGAGTTCAGCCCCTGGTACAATGTTCCCAAATTGCATAGCTGGTTTTCGTCGAGATCACTCATCAGTATACAGTGTTGTCTATCTCGCTACGTGTGTCCAGCATCAAAAGTCATGCAAAAGATTATCTGCAGCTTTGTTCTTGGATGTCAAGGGGGCATACGATAACGTATCTCACAAGGCTATCCGCGATGCTCTTGAGATAGTTGGCCTAGGTGGTCGAGTTTTTCAATGGATTTCTCATTACCTTTTTATGAGATCGTTCTTTGTGTGTACCGGCGATGGTCAAACCACGCGACGCTATACCTATCAAGGTGTTCCTCAAGGCGGTGTACTAAGCCCCACCCTATTCAACCTCACACTCATTGGTCTCGTTGAACATCTGCCAGTAGCGATCAAGATATCATTGTACGCAGACGACATATGTATATGGACTTGGACTTAAGGTGTGACACGTCCTCAAATATGTGCAATGCTTCAAAAAGCTGCTACTCTGACAGCTGTATACCTCCGCAACCAAGGTCTTGAAATCTCGTCAGACAAATGTGCACTGATGGCATTCACTCGCAAGCCAATGACACCCTACACCATCTCAATAAATGGCCAGATAATTTCTTATGAGAAGACTCACACGTTTCTTGGCATAATCATTGATAGAGATCTCTCATGGAGCCCGCACGTGACCTTCTTGAAACAGCGTCTGACAGCAATCTCCCAGCTTTTCAAGTTTCTGTGCGGAAAGACTTGGGGAATGTCAGTTCATGCAATGTTGGTATTGTACAGGGCTCTTTTTCTGGGCTTCCTGAGATACAGATTACCCGTACTGACCAACACTTGCCAGACAAATATTCGTGTTCTACATGCTATACAAGCTCGGGCTCTCAGTGTTTGTCTTGGTTTGCCAAAATGCACATCGACAGTGGCGACTATT
Organism: Dermacentor andersoni; assembly: GCF_023375885.2. Taxonomy (NCBI): domain Eukaryota; kingdom Metazoa; phylum Arthropoda; class Arachnida; order Ixodida; family Ixodidae; genus Dermacentor; species Dermacentor andersoni. Next base: position 83,546,152 of record NC_092815.1, on the reverse strand, counting down.
GCAATCGCCCGGGACCAACCCATACAAACACACATTGCGATGGAAGTGTTGAGAGTGCGTATTAGGCACTTTGCCCGTGCCCGTTCCCATCATCTGGCAACACTACCGTCAGAAAGGCCGCAGGCATCATTTTGTGCTACGATTTCGGATTATTACACCCGCCTTCCATCAGGCTTCACCCCCGCAACTAAGTCATCGATTCCTCCATGGTGTTTGGCTCGACCTGCAGTGAACCTCACCGTGCCAGGAATCAGGAAAAAATCTGAGCTGTCATCACCTGCTCTTAAACAACTAACTCCGCTCCTCTTGCGCGAGAGGTACGCCGAACACGTAATATTTATACTGATGGATCGGCAACTCTCCAGTGTTCCTCTGGAGCCGTGGTCTTCCCAGCGAAAGCCATCACCATCAGCTTCAAAAGGTGTCACCCAACGACAGCGATGGCTGCGGAACTTGCAGCTATTCGCGCTGCACTTCGTCTTGTCAGCCAAGAACAACATCGAAGATGGTCAATATTCAGTGACTCGAAGGCAGCACTGCAGTCTTTGCTAACGGCCCTGCGGCGTGGACCACACGAACAACTGGTATTCGAGATTAGAGAACTAATTCATACCTTGACTGAGAAAGGACACCACGTGACATTTCAGTGGCTTCCAAGTCACTGCGGTGTCATAGGGAACGAACACGCCGATAACGCTGCTCGGTTGGCTCTTCAAGGCGACGAAGAGGAGCCGATACCGTTATCAAGGACAGATGCCGCTAGAAAACATCGAATGCTCGCACGTGATATCACGTTCTCCTTGTGGAACGCAGGAAGTTTTCAAAACAACCGGCTGCACAACCTAGAATCTTCTCTACACCTTTGCATTCCAGCTGGCCTCTGCCGTCGCTAAGCTACCCTGCTTTGTCGAATACGGCTAGGGGTGGCCTTCACTAAGTCCTTTGCATTCCGAATCGGATGGGCCGATGACGCCTCGTGTGATGACTGTAGTAGCGAGGAGACTCTCCAACACTTTCTCTGTGACTGTCCTCGCTACAATTTACAGAGATGATCGCTCGAAATCGCGCTAGCGCGATTTGACTAAAGGCCTCTAACAAAGAAACTTGCTTTAGAATGCCGAAATCACAAACCATCGCAGCGGAGGGCGACGAGGGCATTGTTGCACTTTTTAAGGGCAACAGAATTGGACAAGCGGCTGTAGCCTGAACAGATGTTTATAGTGCTGCAAGTGCTACTGTGCTCTGTGGTGACGGTATACGGTGACAGTATTTGACTGTGATTGTATGTGTATGCTCCTTTCTCCCCAGCGTAGGGTAGCAAATCGGATCTTTTTCTCTGGTTAACCTCCCTGTCTTTCCCCTTTCTTCTCTCTCTCTCTCCCTCTCAAGAAAGCTTCTGGAGCGGAACAGCATGGGTGAAGCGTAGGGTGGTATTTCCTCAGACTGCTAGTCCTGTGCTTTGTAAGTTTAGCAAGAGGCAATGGCGGATCCCGCTCCTCCCCCGCACCTCCCCCAAGACGTGCCAGCACTTCAACCCTGATAATAGTGAGTGTGCGTTGAGACGCCCCTACTCTCCCCTCCCCTTCTTCCCTTTTACTAGCTGCCCTGGATCCGCCCCTGGCAAGAGATGACCTTGACAACTTTTTTCATATCCCTTCGCATCGCTTCAATGTGGTAGACAGGGTACGAGGGCAAACTTCAGCTCATAAATACTCAGAGCACAATACACGCTCGCTTAGCTGTCGGATGAAGAGTGCAGAAAACCAAGCGCGAAACATGACGTAAAAGCGGTTCATTTGCGCGCTGCCCTTCATACAGCCACATGTCACATCGGTGCGTAGTTCAAGAATTTGGAGGATGGACATCGAGTTGTTTCCTCTCTCTCTCTATCTCTCTCTCTCTCTCTTATCCAAGGTGACGCCACGGCATTCTACTCATCATTGCAAATAAATCGTTGAGTCGTCGACCCGTCGCCCTTCAGGATGGCATCGATCAGTAGTTTATGAAATCCATCGAAACTTAAGCGTAAACGTCGGCACAATATAGCCGTGTGTTATCGACCCGAACCTCATCGACCGTTCACTGCGCAAACATGATCGAACCCTTTGCAAATTTAAACACGAAAATGAACTCACCATTATCAGTCAGTGGACGAGCAAGCGAACCGGTCCTTGAATAAGTGAGCAATCTTACGTGTGGACCTCACAGTAGCTGATGGTTGTGGCGTTGCAACAGGCGGGGTCAGTCTTGCGTGCTTGGCTGGTAAATTGTCCTACCTGAGTTTCTCTTGCGTTGCTACGCGGCTGTTTCACCAAACGTCGATCGAATCAGTGTCTCGGAGCATGGCAATCAAAAGAAACTTCTTTTCCTATCACTATGAGCAAGGACTGGACAAGTATTCCAAGTTCCGAATACGAATAGAAGATTACAGACTAACTATTCGTATTCATATTCGTAAAAGGAACTATGCAATATTTTCGAATATTTGAAACTGAATAATATTTCGCAACAACCGCCTTGTTACTGTTCTCCGTCTCTTAAACAAAGTATCGCGAATTGTCAGAAGTGAGATAACGACAAAAATTATCGAAACAATATAGAAACAGAACGGGTTATGCAGTAATGCAAGTTCTGTCTGCCTGCATGTCAACTTGTGATTTTTTGCTTCTATCCCGTCATTTAGCGTTTCTGGATGTCTAGTCAAGCCGCAGTTTTATTTTTGATGCTACAACCAGTGATGGTTTCCTTGCGACGGGCCCTTTTAGATGTTTCCACGGCACACAAGTCCTTCAGCAGCTTTATTTTTTCTTTCTTATTCCGCAACCTTTGATCTATTTCCGGCAACCATTTATTCAGCGTTTTCTCTCTTTTTTTTTTTTGAAAGCTTGTCATACAGCAGCATTCATTCTTGAAAAGTTGGTTTGAAACCAGGCTCTGAAGATGTGGAGATACTATTTGTGCAGCTCATTTAATGACAATTAGTTGCCTTAATTTAATGACAATTAGTTGCCTTATGCTTAAAAGTTATCCCTTGTCCTTGATAGCTGTATTTTTTGCACCACTAAGTACAGGCATGGTACCCAATTTTACCGAAATAAATATTCCTGCTGTAAATATATACGTCTGTGCTTGCCAACTCGATATTCGATACTTGCTATTCGTATCCGATTTGTATTCGAAAATGTTTATATACGCCCGCGTCTACTATGGTCCCTTCAAGGAGCACTACGGCCTGGAAGCTTGCGTGGGGAAGATCTTTCTTCTGTAGTCTGCGAAGCAAAGTCATACTTTCCGCATCGAACTACGAGCCCATTCAGAAGGAAGTATTTCACACCGCTTATCTCACCACATCAAACGCAAAGCAAGGAAGCAGATCATTCCATCTTAAATGATCAAGCCTCGAAACCTCAATCTCTCGAGGCGGGTTTCGAGCGCGATATAGGAGAGTAGCGTCCTTGCGAGTAAGTCATTTGATAACACAGGGCAACTGAATAAGAAATGCCTCCTCGTTGATAAAAATATCTGTAGAGTGTGGACTGCTTTCTTCTATTTAGGATCATTGACTTACATTATAAAGAAAATGTGTTCATTTACATATGCAGCTGAGTTCATGAACCAGGGTACTGAGTTCACAACTGTTAATAAAAACCTGGAGCGTGTTAACTGTTTCAAGACCTGTACAGAGCACTCGATCCATGACCGAGTCTGAGCATGAGTGCGATCTTAAGAACCTGGCTACTGGATTAGTTTGTAGTGTCAAATATCTGTTGAGGCGTGAAGAGATGCTAGATGGATAATGAAGCAAGCAATAAACGTTCGAATAAAAAACAGAGTCTAATCACACGTCGTAGGCTATACATTTAACACGTTATCAAGGGACGTGACACAAAATACAAGAAACCGTTCAGCGACTTGGTTCCCACGAGGGAAAAGGGTCAGGCTGAAAGGCGACTTTATAATTGCTAGTAAGTACAGCGGGGCGTGGCACTTCCGTAGGCGCCGGACGTTTGTGCGCATGCGCAAGTAAGAGCGGGCGCGAGCGAGAAAATGTGGTTCTTTTGCTCTTTGAATATATGACTCTGCCTAGGGACTACGGAGGAGGTTTCCTAACGCGTGTTGTATGCGTTTGTCCCTAAGCGTGCCGGTATTGAGGAGTGGGGTCGAGTATGTTTACGCTCAGACGTTGGCTGCCGCATCGGTGAAATAGGTGAAACAGCAGGCACTGACGGCCCATTTGGCGACCGCTGTGTCGGACAGACTGTTTCCATGGGAGCAGTTGGGACCGTAGTAGAGATCGGGACGCATATATTGAAAATCTAGACGGCAGAGCGCCTTAGCAACCGCAGTTGAACGCAAATGGCTGAAAGGCCACCGGTGACGCTCGACGCCCCTGTAACCGCTATGAGAATACGTCACGCTACCCTAACGCCTCTTACGCTAACCTAACCCAACGTTAACCTAACCTAACGTTAACCTAACCAAACGTGGCCGAAACGAAAAGACAATAATCCTCACGGCGTAACCGCTGTGAGAATACACTGCGCCACTCTAACGCCTTTTACGCTAACCTAACCTAACGTGGCCGAGACGCAAATAAAAAATCCTCACGGCGTAACCGCTGTAAGAATACGCAGCGCCACCCTAACGCTTTTTACGCTAACCTAACCTAACCTAACCTCACGTGGGCGACACGCAAAGCCAATAATCCTCACAGCGTGACATCAAGCAGTGGCGTTCAACAACGGTTGCTAAAGCACTGTGCGTTTATTTCACTCAAAGGGGACCACTCTTGAAATGCTCCTGAAAAGTCGCGGACAGCAGCATATAAAAAGCCTGCCAAGGGCGAAGGGTACTGTACCAGGAGAGCAGGCCGGCCCTATACTACGGCCCCTACTGCTCCCCCTGAAAAATCAGTAATGTTTTTTCTTTTTTTTAATGTAGAGCGCCGTAAGAGGCAAGAAAGGTTTACTCCGGCATGACTGACTCAACACCATCGCCGCAGGCACGAGAAAGTCTGTCCGACGTGCCTTCAGACACAGCGATCACCAAATGGGGCGTCCGTGCCTACTGCTTCACCGCGCGGGCAGCCAGCGTTGGAGCGTGAACTCGACCCCACTCCGCAATGCCGGCACGCCTAGAGGACAAACGCATACAACACGAGCAAAGAAACTTCTGCGTAGTGCCTAGGTATTTATAAACGTTGGTGCCTAGGCAAAGTCAGATATTCCAGGAGCAAAAGCCCCCAGATTTTCTCTCTCGCGCCTGCGCAGTAACTTCGGGCGCCTCCGAAAGTGCCACGCCCCGCTGTTTTTACTAGCAATTGTAAAAATGCGGGTGAAAGTGTCGATATTTGAGTAAGGAAGTGAGTAAATGCTTCAGTGACCCTACAAGTAGCTAAATTGACGAGTGACAGGTAGTCAGTGCGCAAATGATTCCATCAATAAGTGGTCGCGACGCGTGTGAGAAAAGAAGAGAGAAGGAAGAAACGAATGGCTGGGAAGCTAACCGGGCGTTTGTCCCGTTTGCTACCCTACACTAAGCGAAAGAGTAAACAGAGGATGAAAAGAAGAGGAGAGCAGTAGCTGCGCGGACACACGAAAGTGTCCATCGCGTCCATACGAACGATCGTAGATACCTGTAGAGTCAAGGAACTGAAGCAACGCCCTCGTCGCTTTCTAAGCGAGCGACGCACAAGAACCTTTGGCGCCGAAAACGGTATCTACGTCGATCCGGTTTTGGATATGCGTATATAGCTTCCTGCATCCCGCATGTAGCGTGACGCGTGACAGATCAACACACGATTGGCATAACACGTTTCACCCACATTCCCCGAGTGTCGCACAGCCGGCCACACAACAGCACCGGTGCCATCTAACATAGCGGTGGCGAGCGGAGTGTGCGAAGAGCCCATGGGGCGACGTCCTATGCTGCTTTAACGCTGCCCGGAGAGAGAGAGGCTCTCGACGTCGTAGCGAGCAGAAAAAATGCAGGAGGCGTTCGTTTTCTCTTCGCACGAGTGAACGTGCGAGCGGATGAGTGATCGTGTGAGTGAGCACGAGAGTGAGGCAAAGTGTGATTGTGCGAGTGAGTAATCCTGTTGTGAGTTTGTAAGTGGAAGGACGAGAGTCGGTCAGTCGTCTAAAGGGCAGGCATACCACTGAGTGAATAAGTGAAAAAAACTGTGAGTCGGCGAGAGAGAGACCGAGTTTAAAAAAGAAAGGAAAGCAATAGGGAGATCAACCAAATTGACGCCCTGTTTGCTATCCTACGCGGGATAATATGGTGACGGTGGGGGGGGAGAGAATTGAGGCACCCAAGAGAGAGAACGCTGCGCGCACGCAAGGTGCGACGAATGGCTATGCCTACGTCAATCAGGCTAATGGGCAAGTGGTTAGGTTAAGTTAGGTTAGGCTAGTGGTTAGGCGGGCAAGTGAGTGAGCAACGAATGAGCAACGGGCGGAGCATACCTCTTTCTCCTTGGTGTCGGCGACGTCTTCCGCTGCCGGCGGGCTGACGTCCTTCTTGTCCCCGTCTGCATGCGCCCTGGCTGTCGAAGCGACAACTGAGGCGCCGGTAGTCGAGGCGGCCGCCGCGGCCGCCGCGGCCGGCACCACGGCGCGCACTTCCTTGGTCGCCGACTCGCATATCGAGCGGGCCGTCTCCGTCGGTGGCGTCAGACCACCTGCAACGCACCGATATACAGCGCCAGTGATTGACAGCTCGTTGGCGTAAAGCTGGCCGTCAGCATGCCAGAATGACTGTGCGCTATAGGGTCGAAGTCGCGAAGATGCTCTGCGCCCGACTTCGTTACGCTACTTCTCGTTCAGCATGCGCCATTTCCCTCGGAAGAACTTGTTGATGAATGAGTTGGTGCATTTACACTACGTGAAGGAGAAAGCGCCAAGAAAGACTCTCGGGTATTATTCCGTCACTCTCACGGGCGTTGCTTCGCGTTATAACTCTTTCATTAAAACAACATTTTCCGTGCGCTCTTCTTCAACCAAAACAGTACAGGCGGGCTGAAGATGACGGGCAATTCATCGCTTTCGAAAATAATTACTGACGCTAGAACACATGTAAAGACAACAATAGTTTGTCGTTAGGCAAAAAACAAACAAGAAAGGCCTTTCTATCTGGCAATTACACAGACAGAAAGGGGAGTGGAGAGGCGGTAAATCTAGGCGTGGTTACTTCTTTGCCACAGCTAGCAGTTGAGCTGCTACGAAGTCGATCGATCGATTCTGTAGACTAAACGGGTCGGTCGCCCCAGCCTCTCTGACGCCACGGAACCCCCGTCGTCAGGCAGTTAAGTGTTGACATACGAAACAACCGTGAATTGGAGATACCAGCTTCGAAGCCCTCCACCCCCCCCCCTCCCCCCCACCCTCTGCGCAAGCAAGCAACATTACGAACACAAACTGCTTGTAGCTGACGCGCGGCTGTATCACCGCCTCTCTCGACACTGCGCATGCACACACCTTGACTGGAGGGCGACTTGTGTCCTCCGCCGCCTAGCGGAGACTTGCTTCCCCCCGTCGGACTGGGCGACTTCTTGAGGATGGGGCCGGCCGGCCCGCTGCTGGGCGACCGCACGGCCGACGACTTCTTCAGGGGCAGGTTCTTGTCCGGGTGTCGGCGCTGCGAGGGACCCTTGGCCTGCGCCACCCCACGGCGCCGGTAGCAGGCGCACGAGACGGCGGCCAGAGCGACCACGAGCACCAGGCTGCCCACCCCGATGCCCACCAGGGCGGGGCTCGCTGCGGCACGGCAAGATTGACTTGTCAACGAAAACTGCCCCGTCGGGAAACATCGCCTTCGGGCGAAAATTTATTCTGCCCATAGAAAATGTAGTTTCACCACACTTCTTGCAACTTCAGACGGAGAGGGAGAGAGAGAGATAAGAAAGATAAGAAAGATAGAAGGCGGTAATGTTAACTAGAAACGCGTCTGGTGCAGTGGCGCATCGACGGGGAAAAAATGGGAGGGGGAGGGGGTTTGGGGGTGGTAACTTTCAATATATATGTTAAGGTATGCTATACTCTCTTCCTCTTAAAAACCACCATGATTTCATGCCAACAAGTTCACCTCCCCCACCACCCTTTTCAGAAGAAGATATTCTGGGTGCTCTAGTGGCCGGTTTGGCTACCCTACGATGGCGAAGGGGAGGTGCAAGTAAATAGAAATAGAGAAAGAAGAGAAAGGGGGTGAATATTTTCACGTGCACGGTCTGCGGCGCGTTATCACAGGCGTTCACACAAGCCAGTCGTTTTCAAAAAGCACAAAAATGCCTTCACTGTCATCTTCAAAATCATTAAAAGCGCACTGCAGCTGAACAGGTTTAAGAATTCTTTAATTTTTAATTTATTTTGTCAAGTTTACAAAATATAGACTCCATGAGTGAACTCTCTACAGGAACGTTCTTAATGAGAACATCAACTATTTCATGTCCAGCATATTTAGATATAACCCATTCAGCCACTTGAAAAATATGCCTTATGTAAAACATTGTCAGAAACAATGAAAGACGTGAATCTGCTACCCAACAACCTACTGGCACTGGAAGCGAGCACCCCAACCCGTCTTTCTTCCAAATCTTTTCATCAAAACACTTTGCATATATTATTAAAATCTGCATCAAAGGTGCGACCGGAAGTAACTCAAGATGAAGATGTACGGAACACCACACCTAGGACATTATTTTCGTCAGTGCTTTTGGATTTGATGCACTATCTTGGCTGGCACACTTGTGAACACGTCTGAAGGGGATATAAAAAGGAAACATCCAACTTGCCTCCAAGAGGCAAACGCAGAGGACCGCATAAAAGCTATCAGTGAGAGTAAAAGCTGCTTGCCACATATTGAGATGTCAGATTTAGAATCGCAATTGTCGCTTAAAAACAATATCGGTGTTTCCTCCAATTTTGCTATCGACCGTATAGCGTAGACAGCAAAGAAGGTGTGGAAACGTCTCGCGCTACAACTGCTGGCACGGATAGCCATGTGGAAGCCGAAACGCCGTTACACATCAAGGAAATATGCAAGAACTGGTAAACGTTTATTTATCACATTCGGTGCCCGGACCGCACCTAGGCCCGCTACCACGTCAGCCAGGCGGCGAAAACAACTATAAACCAAAACACGTGCATGGCCATGGCAAGTACATTTGTGAAAAAAAGCAATTAAATGTTGCTTGAGTGTAATTTAATTAGTATAGTAGTTAATTGTCAGATGTCAGATTTACAATTGTAATTGCCGCTTAAAAACGACTTCGATGTTTGTAGTAATTATACAGCATATTAATTGCGTGTGATTGTTTTGCTGAACTATCCACAATTGAAAGAAAAAGGGGGACTCGCTCCAGCCTATTGCCGACGTTACTATAGACTTTGCGTTAGGCTTCCCGCACTTAAATCAATGTCCATAATTACGAAGCTCACCGCAGCACAAAATTGTGCTTTGTGATTTGTGGGAATAAAAACGCTGCCTATAGGACCGGCGCCAACGTCTCGAAAAAAAGTTTTCGTCGTCAAGGCTCAACGACTTCATACGCCTCCGACTTTCTATACATTGCATGCCTCTGCGAACCTTTCACATTTTGCTCACCTTTAAATACGCATGCATAATGCATCCACAGACTGTTAATGCCGAAGGGACAACTACTCGTTCATATACGATTGCCTTCAATGTGTCTTTTTAACAACGACTGCGTCGACGATAGTGACCTATGACAATTTTTAGTTCTGTGCTCAAAACTGTGAAACTGCAATTTCTTAAAGAAAGAAAGAAGGAAAGAAAGAAAGAAAGAAAGAAAGAAAGAAGGAAAGAAAGAAAGAAAGAGCTACCCTGCACTCACCGTATTTTTAGCTTAGAAACGCGATATCCCTTACAAAGGGCTTCCAGTCATCGCAATGCGCCGGATATTGAGCGATGCCGTGGATTTCAAAAAAGTGTTATATTCCCGATTGTGGAGCTCTTCCGAGTAAGAAAAGAAAGAAAGCATTGATACGTCCCACCAAGCTCGACAAGATATATGTATATATATGTGCTGAAACGACACGAGGCACAATCTAATCCCTCGCGCCCCCGCACAGCTATACGGCGTAAACTTAATGGAATATGGCAGCGCCGTTCTTACGTAACACTGAACAGCGTGTGCGTCTCTCAGAATGATGAGAACAAAGATTTGATTAGAAAAAAAAAAAAAGCTTTCAAGAGCGAGAGCAAGGGTCTGTCGCACGCGAGTTATATATATACGCTATAATACTGGAGAGAAAAGTAGACGCAACAAATTCGAGGAAGGTTACACTGACAGGATATGGTGGCTGAGACTGCAGGCACATTATGGGGATAAATATTAAGCGATTATATAGGCAGAGCGACTGAACTCAGCAGAATATTCCATTCGCTCTGTGTTCCTCTCTCTCTCTCTCTCTCTCTCTCTCTCTCTCTCTCTCTCTCTCTCTCTCTCTCTAGCGTGCGCACAGTGTTCGCATGGTGTTTTCGAGTGATCGCTTTGCTTGTCTTAAGGCTGAATTATGAACAACGACGCGACGCTTACAGTGTCGACGATGAGGCTGGTCTGCAGCATACGAAATGAGGTGCAGCTATACATTAAGGCCTAAGAAAAAATAATAATAATAAAGCTTGAGAGCCGTTATCATTAGGGTTGTGAAATGCTTATAATAGATCTTCTCCATGTGGACACCTCATGCATGACTGAAGCCTGTAGTACCGCGTCAACATCTTGCTGTTCTCGGCGCAGCTCGTGTGTTGTCTACGGAATACAGAACCTTTGGGAAAGTTGTATTTTTCTCAGTTTGCTTTTCGTTTGCGCATTATTAAAGGTTCGTTGCGACTGTACACAAGATTTGTTTGCGCATTATTAAAGGTTCCTCGCGACTAAGTGTGCGCGAGAGACAACCGGTGCGGGTCTCGAGTGAGTAAATGGTTTATCGCAGTAAGTGGGAAGGGAGGGGAGATTGTGGGGAAGGAAGGGAAGGAGACCATCACGGTCTGTACTCTTTAAATATGTACACTGTCAGGAAATGTTGGCGCCGTAAGCGACGCTGTCTACTTCTTTTCGCGTCATATGAATACATAAGAAAATAATAAGCGTGAATATAGTTCACCTATCCGCACATACGCGCATCAATTTCAAGGGGCGATAGCACAATGCGGCAGAGACCAAAATAAAGATTAAGTCTTGCGTTGGGGCTAGTTGGAATAGTATAGTCGGAATACAGCACTGCCCAGGTAAAATAGACACACAACTAAAACACGAATACGTATCCCAATTAAACGAAAATAAAGGTCACCTGGAAAAAAAAGCAAATGCTGAGACGTTACTTAGAAACATTTAAACGTGAAGACCCATCAAATAAGGGGATAACTGTTGAGATTTAGTATGTCCCCTTTCCTGGATGCACATACAGATCTAGAACCGGCATTTTACTGTGTTTTCTTTTCTACTTTCTTTCCTGACGTATTCCTGCTCTTCAAAAGGACTGTCACACAAAGACAAACATATGAATTCTGGGGTTTTACGTGCCAAAACAGCGATTTGATTATGAGGCACGCCGTAGTGGATTAATTTTGACCACCAGGGAATCTTTAACGTGCCCACAATGCACGGGACGCGGGAGTTTTTTTTTTTGCATTTCGCCCCCACCAAAATGCGGCTGATGATGATGATGAAATGCGGCCGTTGCGGCCGGGATCAGATCGCGCGACCTGGTGCGTAGCAGTGCAACGCCATAACCGCTAAGCCACCGCGGAGGGTAAAGATAGACATACCCTGCCACATAGTTTGTATAAGGTAAATCACCATCCTATAAGCGCAACAAATTAAGAAACTGCTGCATACATTTTAATTAGAATGAACCAAAATGCACATTGAGAAAATTTTGAACATGTAGTCATGCTGTGACACAATAGGTTAGACGTCTATTTCAATACTCACGCCCATAGATATTGGGAACCTTCTTCAGAGACTAAGTATCTTTTCTCTTAACACTAGAATTAAAAAAAAAAAGCAAGCAGACAGAGATTAAATTACGCAGTGCCTCGGGTGCTATGCGTTTTATGGATTCATGCGGAAAATTCCTCTTCCCGAAACGCAGGCAACTCGAATATGAAGTGTTTTCTTGTTCGAAGTGCACCAGTCTTAATAGTCATCATCGTCTAAACACCAGAAAGACCGTCCCTGAAACGCCTGTTGCAGCCTGTGGAGTGCCAACGCCCGGTATTCCCAGGAAATGTGTCTTAAATACGTTGCCGCTTGAAGGCGGCACATACGGGGCAATTCCGTCGCTCCCCCGGTACCATATCTACTTCAAATGACAATTTTTTTTTTCTGCAGGACGACTAAATTCATTGTGGTAACACATCACAGGCTCCACGCGTTCGCTTCATGACTGGTACATACGTTTACACACGTTACATAGTCTCCAAACGAGCCAGCGGGACTGACGCCAGATCAGGAGGTTTGAGCAAATAAAGTTAGCTTCTCTTTTGCCCGCACACAAACCTTGCAAGACTTCCTATAGAAATTGAACTAATTTGTACAAAAGGTTTTCTTGAAGTCTACGGAAGATTAACAGCAATTTTGTGAAATGTCAACATATATATATATATATATTTTTTGTAAGTACTCGTTGAGAAATCGTATTCGTGGATAAGCGAGACTGCTGTAAGAACACTCTTGCCGACGAACACGTCATATTTGTAACGTTCGCGCTAAAGAAACTGCAGTCACTAAAAATTTTAAAAATAAAGAAAAAAAATTAAAGTTTGTGGTTTAAAAAAAAAAGAATCTGTGGCCACAGTGTACTACGACACTCTTTCCGTCATTACAGCCCACATTAGAGAACATACAAGGTTTTCTGCGCCGCCCGTTATTCTCCTTCCAAACACGCGAAGTGTCGCTTCACCGGAGCGAGCAAGTAGCTTTTCACCCTTTGTCTCTCTCTCTCCCAGTCTCGCGTCGCATAGCTTTCTAAGCGCGATCCCACTTCCATCCTTTTGTCGCCGGCTCAAACAAAAACACCTCCCCGACACAAGAGAAATACAGAAGATAGCAATACCTGTATAACGCTTCTACATCTAGTGTTTTCTTTCCTCGCCTCCCTAGTGGCGGCGCAAAAGGGGATGAAATTTTATGCTCCTCTCTTGTTGGTGGCAGACACGCTGAGCGAAACCGTATAACACCCTCCCATCTCGAATCCCCCCGGGGCGACGTGAGCATGTATGGAGGCGAGCATGGCAGAGCGCACAGTCGAGATTGCAGAAAACAGTCGGCCCGGGCCTGGCGCGACACGCGGGGTGAGTGTGCGTGCGTATAGCTTGTGCGTGCGCGCAGATAGCCCAACGTGCATGGCACGAAGGATCGTCTCTCTGCACCGCGGAGCCATCGATTGGCAGGCAGACTCATTCCGATTCAAGGTTACGCCTGGTCACCTTGTCAGCTACTTCCCCCTCCCTCCCCCCTTCCGACCCCCTTTCAGTTCCACCTAGATGCCTTCAGCGGTACTGTGTTTCGCCTCGCATTATGTCGCGGTCATTCTTGCATTTTGTCGCCGTCCTATTGCTGGCTCTTTCTTTTTTTCTGCCTGCCCAACTCTGAGTGCTTGCCAAATCCATATTCTCCCGTCTATTCCCTTAACCGTTACTGTGCTCTTTCTCTTTTTCTTTTATTTCCTCTCGCTCGCCGGACAGCAACCAAGCGTCGAGCTTCTTCCGCAGGAATTCGACGACTTGCTTTTCTTTCCTTTTGTGCCCGTATGCAATGCTTAAATGATTAGTACCGAAAGTAACCGTGACAGACGCTGCTAAAAGAGAAAGAGTGGTCCACGTAGACAGTAAAAACGGCAATCGTAAACACCCCTGACAGACGAGAACCGATCGCTTCGCTGAATAGGCTTTCAAATGCGGTCTACGCCTTTTGTGAGAGGAATTGAACTAGCACCTGGTTATTGCTCGCTAACTTCTTGTTTGCTTCAAGGCCAGCGTAAGCAAAAGAAGTGTAAATATATGCAGTCGAGACACTTCGGAGTACTTTATTGCCGAGTGAGAAGTATTTAAGATTTAGGTGCGCTGGAAATGGAGTAAGCGAGAACTCATGAAAAGAATAAAAAGTTATATGCGAATTAAACACGCGAATGAGAACGCAGAAGAGAGCTGAACTTCTGTCACGAAGCCAACCTACCTATGTGCCAGAGAGGCATAAATACGAGGTTGACTTGTTTTTCGAGCAGGTATAAACTAAGTGCTTCGTTTTCCACAGGTAATATATCTTTCAACGGTGAGGCACTGTGCTATCTGCACGTGGAAAAAAAAAAGGGGGGGGGGGCGGAATTAAAGACAACGACTGTTTATAACTAAACGAGCCGGCTATCAGGTGATAGTGTTGCAGCCTCCACGACTAGCGCTCAGCTTCAGGCACCGTTTAAGGCTGGCAAAAATAGCCACATGGTATTAAGTGCTGAGCGTATAAGCTGCAAGGCTAAGCAAAGAAAAAAAGCGCGATCGTTCCGCACATGGCAGCTGTAACACCGTAAACTCTAAAAAGGGCAGCGTGTAAAATACGCCGGTTACATCGGTCTGCGACCGTCGTTTGCATCTGCTGCTGACAATCATTACAAAACATGGTGCGGCAAGTACCTCGCTTCGATTCCGAGAGCCCTTTTCGGCAAACAGTAGTACTCTTCAACAGGCAAAGTAAATACCCCCAATAAGATGCCAGAGAAAACGCAAAATCTCCGCCTTCAGGTAGCTGTAGGTTAATGTAAAGCCGAAGTTTATTTGTCAAACCACACCAAGAATCATGGCTTCCTGTGGACAGTGTGAGACTTCAGTATCGCACATCTCTAATGCGCCACCTTCGTCAAGCGTACAGCTTCGAAGACAATGTGAAACGGGAAGTGAGAAGACGAAAGCGACCCAGCATGACCGATGTTTGGTTGCGCATGTCCTGTGCGAACGAACCAAGCACTGCGTGGGCGAGTCGGTTGTTGGCGATACCATACGACAGCCTCCATATTGAATGCGGCGCTGGGTGAGTCACAGCTTGCGTCCGCGAAAAGCGCGCGTGCAACGGGAAAACTTACGCGCGCGATACTCAGACAGGCAGTGGAAGACACGGAAATACTTACATTCGTCGACTGCCTTGATCTGTGGGCTGTCGTCATGGTGGAAGCTGTGCTGCGAGACGCGGAGCTTCATCGCCGCTCCCGTTCGAGTGGCCTATTGTAATGCGCCGAAAGCAATGCGCTCCCCCTGAGGCTCGCGGAGCAGGAGTCGAAGGAAAGTCCCGTCGTGTCACCGATGCGCAGACGCGTGCGAGATATCACGCCAACAAACGCTTACATGGTGGCCGCACGGGCGTTCCGCTGTGGTACGGAGGGGCGCAGATTTTTAGGGTTCCCGACGGACGAGCAAGTCACCAAGCCGGGTCGGGGCGAAGCAAAAAACAAAACTAAATCAGCGCAAATTTTCGGTGCCGATTGTCAGGAACACACACAAGCGCCCCGTTGCGAGTGAGCGCCTCCCGAAGGACGGCGAACCAATCGATAAGTTGGCGGGCCGGCGGCGTCAACGCTAGGCGTCGCCATGGGGACGTGACGTCACGACGACTGCGCGGAGCCATTGGCTCGAGAGTCGCGGGGCGCCACCGGGTTTCGGCCGTGGCTGGCCGACCAGGGTTGCCAGACCCAAGGTGTTCGCGAAACTCGCTTCTCGACGTGCTTCCGTAGGCAAGAGTAGAGTCAGATGGCACCAATGCGTTTTGAAGTGCGCAGTTTACTTTTTAACGCTTATGGTAAATTCGTGCGGCTAACTGAATTGCTTATTCATTCTGCGCACTGAAAATCGTGTGGTTCATCGGCATCGAAACGCGCTGCAAGTAGCTCGGCTACGGCACTTTTGTGCACGGCATGGTTTGGCGATTCGGCTCGCCATGTGATTTAGTTCTGCCAACTGTTCACAGCCCTCATACATCCCCGATGTATAACCATGCCACTAAACACGCGAGAAATACATTGAAAGTATCTGTGTAGTCCTTGAAAGCCCGTTGCGAACACACAGGATAACATTTTCACACGTCTGTTCCGAGGCCGCAGCTATTTGTATCATGGTTTGTTTAAAAAGCTAATTGCTTCATGTGCACGTGTGCGTTCGTGTGTGTGCTTTGGCACTCGCCTGCTAATGAGCCTTAATTCGACATTTTTACTCACATCGGATGTAACACATGAATGTTCTGTGAAAAACAAGCAAGTTAAGACGGTTGAAACGAAACAATACTCACGGCAACGCCGAAGAGACGCCAATAGGCGACACGGACAAGTGATCCAAACCATGAAATGTCTAAAATGACATTAATCAGTGGATTTTCGCTGTAACTAAGTCTGTGGAAATAGTGAAAGAGTGAAGGAGGCTGCTACCGCCACCAAGGAAGATGCTGGAAACAGCAAAACGCGTCAAATTGATTTCGATGCAGCTTGTTATACAAACCTATGTAAAGTTATTGATAATTAAGCTTCAACCTTAAATTTCACGCTACTTTTCCTGCATACATATAAGTCTTTATCATATTGTTTCACCATTTCTTTGTTGATTTAAAAAGATCAACCCCCCCTCCAATATTAGTTTCTGTAAAGCTGGCTTCACCATTAGCGCATCTTTTGTGTGGCACAGCCAGCGTTTCAGCTTCAAATTGTAAGACATGGATCGATTGCGATGCCACGCGACATACTTTTTAAGAAGGAAACGTGCTATCCTGATTAAATGAAATGCGAACAGGAAAGAAATAATCAAGTCGCTTCTTACCTTCTGTAACCTCGAAACTACGTACCCGTTAAGAAGCACTCCGGTGCCGCACATAACTTCCGAGCGTGGAAACAACAAAAATACTCGTTCTACTTTGTTTGTTTGTTTTCTTCGCATTTGCGTTTCATGCACTTTTTGCAGATGCTATCACACTCTCACTAACCGGAAGTATCGGCAATGTCACGCAGTTATACGAGGGGGAAAATATCGTACACATAGGGGGTGTGGTAGTTTTCCGAAAACGAGTCGAACGCCTTATCAATTCCCGCTCACTTCGATAATCTTGGTGTCACTACATTCGAATATATCCTTACAGCGGCAGATACGGACGTACTGCGATAACTGGCGCTCTCATGCGACGAAGAGCCATGCCGTCTACAGGACGCTTCGAGCACGCACTGCTAAGCGATTTAAGCCAATGATACTTTAAGCCAATGGAAGGCATTCAGCCTTCTAACTTAAATAGAAGCTGTTCAGAAAATTTCGAATATATTACAAACGGCTTTCTTAAGCAGTATAGTTTGTCGTAGGAGTTACTGGAAGAACAATTTTATACACAGATGCGCTGAAACACGCTCAAATATATTCATAATAGAGACGCTCGTTTCATTCTTTCCAATTAATTCCGTCATTCCAGCGTCACGTCGATGAAGATCAGTTTAAACCTTCCAGATCTTTCAGTACGTCGTAAGTGTTCCCGTCTTTGCCTCTTCCATAAAGTTTACCATTATAACCCTGTTTTGAGAGAAACTATCTTTTCTCCACCCACCTGCACTTCATCCAGGTTGGGTCACAAGCGTACAGTAGAAGTTTCTGTCTCCCGTACGAATATGTTTAGCGATTCTTTCACCCCTAGGAGAAGCTCCGACTGGAACTACCTTCCTGCCACCATCGCTCTTATCCCAGACTGGCAAATTCAAATCTGCTGTTTATAGTGCTTTTTCTTGAACCAAATGCATGTGTATTTCTTTTCTCCCACTCCTCTCTGTAACGCCATGTGGCCTTGACAGTATTGTTTTTTGTTTATTTCAATACCTGCAAAGCCCGTAGGGCGTTACAGGAGGGAGTGGTTGTTTATCAACATATTACAGGGGAAAAAAATCTGGTAGAATACATGGCAAATCGACAATTACGATGAGAGCAAAAGCACAAGATCAGTCATGGAAACGAAAACACGTCACACAAAAATGTTACAATATTATACAACATTTAATTAAATAATTTAATTAATCAATTAATTTATACAAATGTAACAAATTAAAAATAACACAGTTAATCAGATACAAAGAAATGCTCGACA